>NW_010965234.1:9708-12446 GCF_000463585.1 Tarenaya hassleriana | reverse complement strand
AATAGGGTTTTCAAGACTTGGGATCGAATCCCTAGAACTAGAACCTCAAAAGGAACGATTTTCTTGTGTTCTAGATCTGTCTTAGGGTTCTGAAAGTTGAGTTCTTTCTTAGGACGGCGTCCAACACCTCCGTATTGACTCGGTCCGAGTCAGAACTCTGACTCGGTCGAGTCAGAACGAATCAGCCCAAGCCCATTGTCAACTCTTGACCCGGCCCATTTAGTATTGACTCAGTCCAAGTCAAAACTTTGACTCGAAACTTTGACTCGACCGAGTAAAAACATCAGCCAAGCCCAAAACACTTTCTGGGCTTAACTGACTCGGTCCGAGTCAAGTACTGACTCGGTCCGAGTCAGAAGGCTGAAACCGTCCTGACACTCTGATTTGATCCGAAAACCGTTTTTTTTTCGACTAAATCCAAGTCTTCCTTTCCGAAACTTCACATATAAGTCCATCCCTAATGGTGTGTGACCCTGTAGGCCCATTCGCAGTGGCAGCAGCCTCGAGAACCATTCCCGATCTACAAGTCATGGTTAGCCTCTAGCAAGACGCCATGACCACCCACGTTGAATTGAGTTAGAGGTGATCTAATCAAGGCAATAACAGCTCTAGTTCTGATCCTTTATCGCACGATATCATATGTTGAACAAGGGCATGGTTTGAGCCACCCTTCAAGTTCAACCGCTTTCTCGTTTTGGCAAATCGACTAATAAAATAGATGCAACTTCATCTATAGCGTGGCCACGCATTTTCATAGTCCGACTTCCACGAGAGGGCCCAGCGATATCTCTCCTATTGAGGAGGTGATAAGTCCCATATTGCATGTCTATTATCTCCATATGATTCGTGAACGTATCTGATCAACGCCGTTATAATCATCCGGTTAAAGACGACGTTTGACGCAGTCAAGACACGCCACTCCTCATATCAGATACTCTAGACATCTCAGGTCTGAGGATCCAAGAACAAACCGCTTTATGAGATTCAAGTCATGACTCTGTCCATGTGACAATCTCATACGGGTCATCCAGTCACTCGTTCACAACGAGAACCCATGATTGTGATCTACATCCAATATGTTGATCACACCTCATGCTAGTCTTGATTCAACATTGTTCACAATGAGTACCCATGATTGTGATATGCATCCAATGCATCGATCACACCTTATGCTAGTCTTAATTCATCATTGTTCCCACAATGATAACTGACCAGGGTGTTTAGAATCATTCTATAATGATTCAAGGATGCCGAAATATAACAAACATGCCAATCATATAACGGGGATGTAATGCATTCATAAATCAATGAATCAATACAAAGTCAAAATGTCATATTACGGATTATCCTAGAGCATTACAACCAACAATCTCCCACTATGATCTATGATCTATCCTACAAGCATCTAATCCCCATACCCTTAACATGACCATCATGTTTTGACGAAGGGAGAGGCTTCGTCAATGGGTCGACAATATTATCATCTGTCGACACTCTGCTTATCTTCACGTCTCCTCTGTCGATGATTTCTCTGATCAAGTGAAATCGCCTGAGTATGTGTTTGGATCTCTGGTGTGACCGGGGTTCCTTAGCTTGCACAATCGCACCATTGTTGTCACAATACAACTCAATGGGATCTGCAATGCTAGGAATAACGCCCAGGTCTCCCACGAATTTCCTGATCCAAACAGCTTCCTTAGCTGCATCCGATGCTGCTATGTACTCGGCTTCTGTAGTCGAATCTGCAACGGTTGGCTGTTTGGAACTCTTCCAACTGATAGCCCCACCGTTCAGGCAGAAAACATAACCTGACTGCGATCTGAAGTCATCTCTGTCGGTTTGGAAACTAGCATCGGTATAACCACTTATAGCGAGCTCGTCTTCCAATCCGCCATACACCAAGAACAAATCCTTAGTCCTTCTCAAGTACTTAAGGATGTTCTTGACCGCAATCCAGTGAGCCTCACCTGGTGTAGACTGATATCTACTAGTCATACTCAATGCATATGATACATCCGGACAAGTACACAACATGGCGTACATGATGGATCCAATTGCCGAGGCATATGGAATCCTACGCATGCGCTCTTGCTCATCCTGTGTCTTTGGACACTGAGTCTTGCTAAGAGCTACGTCATGTCCCATTGGCAAGGCACCCCTCTTGGAGTCTTGCATCTTGAACCGATTCAAGACCTTGTCAATGTATGTACTCTGACTTAGACCAAGAAGCCTTCTCGATCTATCTCTATAGATCTTGATTCCTAGAATATAGGCGGCTTCTCCTAAGTCCTTCATCGAAAAGACTGATCCTAGCCAGGATTTTACTCCTTGCAAGGTAGGAATGTCATTTCCGATGAGCAATATATCATCTACATAAAGCACAAGGAAGACCACTGCGCTCCCACTGACCTTCTTGTAAACACATGGCTCATCTTCGTTTTGCAGGAAGCCAAACGTTTTGACTGCCTCATCAAATCGAAGATTCCAGCTCCTCGAAGCCTGCTTCAATCCATAAATGGATCTCTGAAGCTTGCACACCTTCCTCGGACTCTTAGGATCGACAAAACCCTCGGGTTGTGTCATGTACACATCCTCGAGCAAATTCCCGTTAAGGAATGCGGTCTTGACGTCCATCTATGATATACGCCACGGGCTTGCGGAAGGGCTGTTTCCGGAGAGAGTATGGACTAGGTTCGATCACCGGCCAAAGTGGCACTCGAATTCGATCTAGTTCGGGG
>NW_010965234.1:9371-9689 GCF_000463585.1 Tarenaya hassleriana | reverse complement strand
GAAACCCTTTCGCGATGAGTCGTGCCTTATAGGTATGCACGATGCCATCCATGTCGGTTTTCTTCTTGAAAACCCACTTACATCCAATGGTCTTAATACCATCGAATGAGTCGATCAAAGTCCATACTTTGTTGTCGTACATGGACTGCATCTCAGACTCCATGGCCTGGTGCCATTTCTCGGAATCGGAACTCGCCACAGCCTCTGAATACGACGTAGGCTCGTCATGTTCTAACAACATGAGTTCGTCGTTTCCAGTCACAAGAAAACCATATCTTGTAGGCTCTTGGCGAATTCTACCAGATCTCCGAAGTTCAC
>NW_010965234.1:6294-7741 GCF_000463585.1 Tarenaya hassleriana | reverse complement strand
AGTAAACAAGTTCGCCTCTATAACGAAGATACCAGAAGTCGAAGCTTCTGTAAGCTTCTTCTTCCTCTGATCTTCCAGGTAGAGCCTGCAATTTCTATACCAATGCCCGATGGCATGACAGAAATAACACTCTTCCTTCTTGGACTCAGGCTTAGGTTCAATGACAACGCTTGCCACTTCATAGCTTGAATATGGTTGAGCTTGAATTGGGTTATCAAGTCGGACTTGGACCTAATGGTAAGGATGGGATGAAGAACATGCAGTGATAGCGTATCACTATCCCATACACATCTAGGAATCACATAGGATGTGATTGACAATGTGTTGTCTACCTAAATAGCATGTTTTTTTAGCGTCATGCCCTAGCTGACTCAAAAGCATGTGAAATATGGATCCTAGCTCACTTAGAAACTCATTGAGGGTGTTTTTCTTAGTGAGAGCCTGTCATATTGCATCTATTAATTTTGATGCACATTGGATGAACATTATGAATGTTTAACCAATGAGAGTGTTTCGGTACATAATTTAAAGCAAGCAAGTGTTGTTTGGCAAAAAGGATTATATACACAGACGATTCAATTGAACTAAGAGTAGTTCAACCGAGTTGATCGGAACAGCTTGACTGAACTGACTTGAATTCAGTTAAGGTATCCTGGTGTTCAAGTCACATATACCTCATGAAATCTCAAGCTATTACCGCCCATTAGTAGAGCAATTGTCAAGGCCTCGATCGTCAACCATTAGGTCCAAGTCCGACTTGATAACCCAATTCAAGCTCAACCATATTCGAGCTATGAGAATCACGATTTCTCCATACTGTCTCACCAAGATAATCAGGCACGCTCAGCTAGGGCATGACCCGTAACCATGACGATCGAGGCCTTGACAATTGCTCTACTAATGGGCGGTAATAGCTTGAGATTTCATGAGGTATATGTGACTTGAACACCAGGATACCTTAACTGAATTCAAGTCAGTTCAGTCAAGCTGTTCCGATCAACTCGGTTGAACTACTCTTAGTTCAATTGAATCGTCTGTGTATATAATCCTTTTTGCCAAACAACACTTGCTTGCTTTAAATTATGTACCGAAACACTCTCATTGGTTAAACATTCATAATGTTCATCCAATGTGCATCAAAATCTCGGCTCAAACACTTGAAACGATGCAGCAATTGCATCTAACAAAGTCTGATCAACTGACTCTGTCCGAGTCAACACTTGACTTGGTCCGAGTCAGAAGCCGAAATCATCTACAGATCAATCTGAACCAAAACTTGACAACCGAACAACTTTCTGTACTGACTCTCTCCGAGTCAAAACTGGCTCGGTCCGAGTCAGAAGTCTGTAAGGCCAAGTCTGTTCATTTTGGTTCGTTCTGACTCGGTCGAGTCAACACTTGACTCTGTCCGAGTCAAAACTCTGATCTGTCGTTCTGACTCTGTCGA
>NW_010965234.1:3317-3531 GCF_000463585.1 Tarenaya hassleriana | reverse complement strand
AGCCCCAGAAGGATTTAGGAAGATCGACCTGACTCATCATAGACCGTACCATATCTAATAAGGTTCGGTTCCTCCTCTCGGACACGCCATTCCAATGTGGCGTTCCAGGTGGAGTCAACTGTGAGACAATCCCACAATCTGCCAGATAGTCAGTAAACGTAATCAACTTGATCATCTTGCATAGGACTGCACACATCACTATGTATGAGTTCTA
>NW_010965234.1:860-2569 GCF_000463585.1 Tarenaya hassleriana | reverse complement strand
GCCTCTATAATGAAGATACCAGAAGTCGAAGCTTCTGTAAGCTTCTTCTTCCTCTGATCTTCCAGGTAGAGCCTGCAATTTCTATACCAATGCCCGATGGCATGACCGAAATAACACTCTTCCTTCTTGGACTCAGGCTTTGGTTCAATGACAACGCTTGCCACTTTCTTCTTGCCCTTGCCCTTGGAACGTTTTCTTTTGGTGGAACTCTTTCCAACAACTACCATATCATTCTTCCCTTGGCTCCCTGCTTTCTCTTGGAATGACATATTCAATTGATCAACCATCAATGAATTGTCCATGTCATCTAATTGTTCATGCAATTCCGAAGACATCTTTCCAAGCATCAAGTTGGACGCGTCCAGATCATCATCCTCATGCTTCCAATAAGCATCAATGATCGATCTAGAAGCCGTGGTCAGAGGCTTATCCTTCATAAGGATAGATCGCTTGGTGAGATAAAACAGATTCCTGCAACAGATATGTTCTACAGAAAAAGACAGACAAACAGACATAAAATATGCAAGTCGCTTAGTACGCTTACTAACACAGATAATAGATGCAATATGACAGGCTCCCACTAAGAAAAAAACCCTCAATGAGTTTCTAAGTGAGTTAGGATCCATATTTCACATGCTTTTGAGTCAGCTAGGGCATGACGCTCAAAAAAATGCTATTTAGGTAGACAACCCATTGTCAATCACATCCTATGTGATTCCTATATGTGTATGGGATAGTGATACGCTATCACTGGATGTTCCTCATCCCATCCTTACCATTAGGTCCAAGTCCGACTTGATAACCCAATTCAAGCTCAACCATATTCGAGCTATGAGAATCACGATTTCTCCATACTGCCTCACCAAGATAATCAGGCACGCTCAGCTAGGGCATGACCCGTAACCATGACGATCGAGGCCTTGACAGTTGCTCTACTAATGGGCGGTAATAGCTTGAGATTAATCATGAGGAAGAGGACAAAATTTCGGACTTGAGAAGTCTGAGGTCCAGTCCGGAGCTGACCAGAATCTGGTCCGCCGGACTGACCTTGGTCAGCTTCTCTGGTCCACCGTTCTGTCCGTTTCCGGAGAAATTCTGAGCTTGGTCCAGTGCTGACCAAATTTGGTCAGCCCCGGACCGACTCAGTCTGTTTCTCCTGCTCCGAGCTGACCAGGAATCGGACTCAGTTCGAAAACTGAGCTTGGTCCGGGGCTGACCAAACTTGGTCAACTCCGGACCAACTCAGTCCGTTTCCTTGGTCCGGCTGACCTGGAATCGGAGCGCAGACTCTCTGATTTTGGTGCGGGGCTGAACAAACTTGGTCAGCTCCGGACCAACTCGGTCCTTTTCCTTGATCAGTCCGTCGGTCTTCGTCTCAGACCCGTGTTGTTCTCGCCTGGTCCGCCGGACCAACTCTTGATCCAGGGCTGACCAGCGAGAACTTTGGTCCTCCTGACCAAACACGCGGTCCGGAATCTGATCTGTCTGCTGGTCCGGCTGACCAACTCTTGGTCCGGCTGACCGCGAACAAATCAGATTCGGAACAGATTTTCGGGCTTCGAAAATTAGAGTTTTGTCCCGGTTTCGATGCACCGTTAACCCGTCCCAGACTCCATACCATCCATGCATCATTCAACAATCACAAATATCATTAAACATGCATAGATTCAATGATTACATGCAATTTAACGATTAAATCATGCAATCAT
>NW_010965234.1:0-401 GCF_000463585.1 Tarenaya hassleriana | reverse complement strand
CGGCCCGGCGGGCCTGAAGGCTTGGTCCGGCGGACCACGTGTGGTCAGCTCCGGACCAAGACCCTTCTTGGTCAGTTCGGTCCGACCTGCCATTTCTCGGTCCGCCTGTCCAGGAATCTGGTCAGCAGCTGACCAACTCTTGGTCAGCCGGACCAGGTCTGGACAGATGACCGCAGACCGAGCTTCCGGACCTCCTGGGCTGACCAAACTTGATCCGGGGCTGACCAGCTCCGGACCAACGCACTGAAAACTCCTTTTCATGCTCGTTTCGGTCAAATCTCGTTTCCATTCTTCGTATTCTTCACGTATAAGTCCATCCCTATTGGTGTGTGACCCTGTAGGCCATTCTAAGTGGTAGTGACTTTAGGAACTTTTCCCGAACCACAAGTCATGGTTAGCCT
>NW_010965233.1:1300-1594 GCF_000463585.1 Tarenaya hassleriana | reverse complement strand
TTCTAGACGGTTACTCGGGATTCTTTCAGATCCCCATCCACCCGAGCGACCAGGAGAAGACAACCTTTACTTGTCCTTATGGCACGTTTGCTTATCGTCGTATGCCCGTTGGATTATGTAATGCACCTGCCACTTTTCAGAGATGCATGACTGCTTATTTTCTGATGTGATTGAGGATATTATGGAAGTGTTCATGGACGATTTCTCTGTCCATTGACCCTCATTTGACGTTTGTTTGGCCAATTTGCATCGGGTTTTAGACAGGTGTGCAGCGGCCAACTTAGTCCTCAACTG
>NW_010965233.1:656-1161 GCF_000463585.1 Tarenaya hassleriana | reverse complement strand
CGGTTCATCAAGGACTTCTCCAAAATCTCTAGACCACTTACCGAGCTGTTGGCGAAAGATGTACCATTCCGGTTCACTTCAGAGTGCTCGAAGGCCTTCCAGATTTTGAAGGCAGCTCTGATCTCACCACCGATCATACAGCCCCCGATTGGACTCTACCGTTTGAGCTGATGTGCGATGCTAGCGATTATGCGGTTGGAGCAGTGCTGGGGCAGAAGAAGGATCACAAACACCACGCCATCTACTATGCGAGTCGGACTCTTGATGATGCGCAGGTAAATTACACTACTACTGAGAAAGAATTACTAGCTGTGGCGTTTGCTTTTGAGAAGTTCAAGTCGTACTTGGTGGGACGGAAAGTGATTGTATACTCAGACCACACGGCCTTGAAGTACTTGCTGACGAAGAAAGACGCCAAACCTCGACTGATTCGATGGATGCTACTCATACAAGAGTTTGACGTCGAGATTCGGGATCGCAAAGGCACGGAGAACACAGTTGCAGA
>NW_010965233.1:0-450 GCF_000463585.1 Tarenaya hassleriana | reverse complement strand
TTCTTGTTCAAGCGTGGTACCGATGGGATGTTCAGACGATGTATTCCCGAGGAAGAAGTGCAACAGGTAATTTTCCATTGCCACTCTTCTGATTATGCAGGTCATTTCGCCGCTTCGAAGACCACAGCGAAGATTCTACAAGTGGGATTCTATTGGCCTACGATGTTCAAGGATGTCCATAGGTATGTCGCCTCATGTGATTCTTGCCAGCGCACATGTAACATTTCTAGACGCCATGAGACACCTCAGAATTATATTCTAGAAGTGGAACCTTTTAATGTTTGGGGCATAGACTTTATGGGACCTTTTCCATCATCTTGCGGGAACGTGTATATCTTAGTTGCGGTTGATTATGTGACTAAGTGGGTAGAGCTATTGGCTAGCGCGAAGAATGATGCTAAGACTGTGGTTAGGCTATTTAGACAGATTATTTTTCCACGTTTTGGTGTC
>NW_010965232.1:0-1595 GCF_000463585.1 Tarenaya hassleriana | reverse complement strand
CTGCTGAATTCCCTCACCGCGGTAGGAACATCGGCCCCAACAGCGAGAGGAGCATACCCATGAACCCAAGCTTCGTAGTTCGCTTCCATGGCGGAGAAAACCTTCTCGATCTCAGATTCCTCGAACCCACCATGGTAATCGTCGTCGTTGAGGAATCTAGGGGAGGCTCCGACGAGGATGAGCTTGGAGAAGAGATCTGGGCGACGGATAGAGGCGAGGATTCCGATCATGGCGGAGACGGAGTGGCCGACGTAGGCGCAGCAGCGGATTTGGAGGGAATCGAGGATATTGAGGAGGTCGTCGACATAGGCGTCGAGGGTAGTGTAGCGATCGAAGTCAAAGTAGTCTGGGTTGACCGAGCCGGCGCAGACGAGGTCGTAGAGGACGACTCTATATGTTTGGGTGAAGAAAGGGAGGATCAGATGCCACGCCGATTGGTCCGTACCGAAGCCGTGGGCGAGGACGAGGACTCGCTCGCCCGACCCGACCACCCGCACGTTCAGGGCTTCGAGTATGTTCTGACCCATCCTGTTTGATGAGAGAGAGAGAGAGAGAGATGGCACTGTTGATTTTGTGGATATGGGTTTGGATTTGGGGGGGGAGTGTGAGAGGAAGAGAGAGAGAGTGGGTACTGTATATAAAGGGAGAGTGATGTGTGCTATTGGGTTCATATGTGGAGGACAAAAGTTATGACTTTTCCATGCATTTTTTTATATTATTATATGCCCAAATATATATAATGTTTAGTTAGGTTTTCAAATTCTGAAATGGGGAATTGTGTGGTGTAATCAGTTTCTCACATCACATGATACCAAATTGGTAACCGTTTGCAGTATATCCCAAGAGAAATCTTTTTCTTCGGCTTCTGCGTTCCTACATGATGATGATGATGATACATGCGTTAGGCAATCCCGTGTGTTGTTTCATAGTGAAACCATGTCTTATATTCTTGAGTGATAAGTACAGTTACATATTATTAATAATAAGATGGTATTCCGACAGAGAGCCGCGGAGAAACACAGCATTATTACAGTGTTGAAGCTTTTGCGGTGAGTTGACAGTTTCATTCACCAGTTCAAGTTAAAATCCCCTCATGATAATATACCCATTAGATTTTATTTTTTTTTAATAAATATAAAATTACGGTTGGGAATCAAGGCACAATGTTAGAATTTTTTATTTGATTGGACAACGCAATAAATATCCCTAAATGTCATAAATTCTTTAATCTATACATAGTGTGTGTGAGACCATCTTTTTATTGTTTATTTATTTTTATTTTCTTTCACGCATCTGATCATTTTTCTTTTCTCAAGGAAAAATAGACAATCATTTGTTTTCACTGTCATTCATATCAATTCTTTTTCATGCATATAGTATGCATTATAGCTAGTATATGTCCCCTCGTGTATAGAAATTTATCGAAACATGGGCTTTTGCATTTATACTAACGCGAGGTTAATTAAAAATATTTTTTTACGTTAAGAGATTAATATCCACTAAACAAGGTGACATCACCCAATTAGAATTATGCGTAAAATTATACACATGCGCGTGTTATGTATATTTATTTACGTAGAAAAGTCAAACCTAAT
>NW_010965231.1:0-1596 GCF_000463585.1 Tarenaya hassleriana | reverse complement strand
TGTTTAGGTCTATAGACGTATCCATAGACTATATATAGAGGGTCATTTTAAATTTGGATATTAAACGTAAGTGGAACATAGACGTCGGGGTGCGAGCTATATTATTAGTCTATGATACTAAGTCGTGACAGCAAGGTCGAAATATCCTATGCATGATTCGAGCATTAGATATATAAAAAAAAATGTTATCAAATCGACGAAGTAAATACTTGATTTCCATCGTGGATAAATAATTTTGTCGGATAAATATTCTTTTTCTTTAAAATCGAAGAAAAATATAATTGATATGGGAAATCAACAAAAATTGAAAAAGGAAAAGGTGGAGAAAAAGCAAAGATACAAATACAATTCCTTTGTTTAGGCGAAGTGGAGCATACCACCCCAAGTGTTAACTAATGATGAATTATTCCCCGTCCGATAACGCCACTAATTATATATTAAAAAGCAAATCAAGGCTACGTACGTATGATTAATTTATTCTACTTCTTTATAATCGTAGTGGTTATATTTTAATTATAGCATGATGAATTAAAATTGTCGGTAGTGGTTTTTGTATTATCAATAAATTTATCTCGTTAATTTGTTTTTCTAATTTTTTTCCAACATCTTTCACATACCCAAAAAATTGTATGTCTAGTGTCTACCTCGTAATTCGTTGGGATGTTGTATTTGTAGTGAGAAATGTCATAACTATATAAGATATTTCTCTAATTATGCAATTTTTTTGGACCATATTTATACGATGCATGTGTAGAAGTAATCAAGTATATATATATGTATATCTCAGAATATTTCAGATTTAATTTTCTCATACTAATTTTTTTTTTTTTTTACAAAACGCACGTCCATCCATGCGGATCATCGCGAAATTGCAAAAGTTACGTAAATATATGATATATCAAATCGACATACCAAACACATGCCCCATTTTGGCGTTTGTTTTGACGGCGGTTGAATGGACAAATTTACATTCCCATGTGCACATCAGTGAAAATTTCAAACAGAAGATGCGGTATGCATGTATGTGTAGTGTGCATGCATTCAAAACGGTGACGTGACGGCGTGAGAACGACGCGGGGACCCACATCACATGTCCATCCACCAATCTCTAAAAGCAGTGTGGGACCTACAGACGGTGATGAGGTCTTAATCACCGTACACGTGTAAGATGGATGGTATCGTGACGAAAGTGCGGTGGTCAGTGTACGTAGAGTTGCATGCCAACAAAAACCCATAGGCTCTTCAGAGAACAGAGCTTCAGATTATCTGAAACTCGCTCTACAGAATCCCATGCGCATTTCTCCACTTCGTCTTGTCTCTCTCCCCCTTTTATTTTATTATATCTCGAAATGTAAATATTTGTGACCAAATTTACGCAAACATATATTTAAATTATACAATGGTTCCACGGCTATTGTAATTCCTAGTTTTAAGTTTCTTCAGTATAACAGATGCATCTCGTCGATTATTCAAAAATATTATACAGTGCACCAAGGAAACGTAGAATAAAACTAAAACGAAACAAACGATATATTTATATTATATGGATCCAATTAAATTGTTTCAGTTATTTTGATAATTCGACTAATTATCCCG
>NW_010965230.1:0-598 GCF_000463585.1 Tarenaya hassleriana | reverse complement strand
CCGAAACGTATAGCAGATTGTAATAGTAATCGCAATAGCAGCAAATATTTAAAAGTTATCAATTAGAATAAAACAAAAAGAAAATTCGGGTACTTGTAAAAAGGGTCAATTGCAAAAATACCCTTAAATGATACATTGGACTTCAAGCTATACCCTCAGGTAAAAGAAAAAAAATGACACTATCATAAATACCTTTATAAATATGCATTCCCTATAGTACCCTCTGCTTTTTCATTTAATATAATTATATAAATAAGTTTTTTTTATTTCTCTCTCTTCTCTCTGGTTCTCTCTTTCCTCTCTCTGGTTCTCTCTTTCTTTTATTTATCTCTCCTCTGTTACGTTCTCTTTCTCCAGTCAAGCTCTCTCTCTCTTCAAATTTTTATTCTTTCACATGATTTCTTGGTTAATTAATTGGAAAAAATAAAAGAAATCTCTAAAATTTTCATCTAATAAGCAATAATCTCGATAATGGATAAATTTTCATTCTAAAATTCATTTTTTTATTTTGGACATTTAGGGTTTATTTTGCTTTTATATTTATATTTGATTTATATGATATAAATGAAAAAAACGAAACATATATCAATATAATGTC
>NW_010965229.1:1274-1598 GCF_000463585.1 Tarenaya hassleriana | reverse complement strand
TCGATAAAAATCGGTATATATCTCTCGGTGGATAATATCGATGATCTGAAAATCGATCCAACTATTATGCATCATCCGTAGATGATCTGATAAGTTAGAAGTCAACTCGAATTGCTAGCCATCACCATATGGTCAACAATTCGAGGCAAATAACCAGCCATGCCCGATGAGTTGGTCGATTGTTAACTGATAATATTATTACTTCATAACTTCCAGAAAACATGTCAAAATAAATCTTTCTTTATATCATTAGATTCTAATAGCTACGCATAGACACTATAATCGCGCAGATCTAATATATGAGCAAAACATTATGAGCATATT
>NW_010965229.1:0-432 GCF_000463585.1 Tarenaya hassleriana | reverse complement strand
CTACATATCGATAAAAATCGGTATATATCTCTCGGTGGATAATATCGATGATCTGAAAATCGATCCAAACTATTATGCATCATCCGTAGATGATCTGATAAGTTAGAAGTCAACTCGAATTGCTAACCATCGCCATATGGTCAACAATTCGAGACAAATAATCAGCCATGCCCGATGAGTTGGTCGATTGTTGACTGATAATATTATTAACTTCATAACTTCCAGAAAACATGTCAAAATAAATCTTTCTTTATATCATTAGATTCTAATAGCTACGCATAGACACTATAATCGTGCAGATCTAATATATGAGCAACACGTTATCAGTATATTGAGACAACACATGGACCGAATCCCTACATATCGATAAAAATTGGTATATATCTCTCGGTGGATAATCCAATGATCTGAAAATCGATTCAGATTACTAAG
>NW_010965228.1:0-1604 GCF_000463585.1 Tarenaya hassleriana | reverse complement strand
GATGCTCAGATCACTGTCTCTCGCGCGGAACCGTGTCGGCTTCATCACCAATTCCACAAACCCGATCACCCAATTACCAAAATGGTCTTCTCCTTCTTCTTCTTCTTCTTCGCCATTTTCGTCTTCCAAGTCCCATTCTAAGGGGAACGATGAAGAAGGCGCACGAAGCGACGCCGTTTCGTTGTTCAACAGAGACCCAACGAGCCCGCCTAGGCTCTTCCTTGTCCAGCCTCGTCTGGTTCCACCTAATTTCCTGCAGGCAAAGCTGAACGAAGCACTTTGCCTCGCGAATTCTCTTGAAGAACAGCGAGATGGGTACTTCGACTCTGATTTCTTCGACAAGGAATTGCCTCCTCATGCTCTTGTCCAAAACCCAGCTCTTAAATCGTCTAAACCCCGCGCAGGTTCGTTGGACAATTCCTGGCATTTTCGATTTCTTCCAAGAATTCTAGTGGGAAGTTGGTGGGCTTAGATAGATGGTCGGACACTGATGGTTAATGGTTTTAATGGTTAGATACGTACTTCGGTCCTGGGACAGTAGAGAACATCAAATGCCATCTAAATGCAGCCGACTCAGAGGCAAGAGACTCGCTTAAGTTATTGTGCAATGTCTCAAAGCATTAACCAATCTCTTCTTTTGTTGTTTGGAAGAGTTGATTCCGCTGTTAAAAATCTTTGCTTTCCTGCGACCAGGAAGAAGTTGATGCTGTTTTCGTTAACGCCATTTTGACCGGAATTCAGCAGAGGAATTTGGAGGTGGCGCCATTAGGCCAAAGCTTCTTCATTTTACGATTGCCCTTTCTCTAGTAGATTTGACTTCATGTTTCTGAGTTAATTTACTGTGGTTGTCTTGTTTTCTCTGATCGACAGCGAGCATGGGGAAGACCTGTATTAGACCGTGTCGGTCTTATTATCGAAATATTTAATGCTCATGCACATACAAAAGAAGCTAAGCTCCAGGTAATATGGCTGATTGTACGGTAAAGATTGATTTGGGTAACTTCTTGAATGCCTTTGATGTAATGTTTTTGGTTTATCATGGAACCCTTTTACAGGCAGAGTTAGCCGCTCTGATGTACAAAAGCAGCAGACTGGTTCGAGTTCGTGGTCCCGATGGACGGCAGACTTTTGGACAATTTGGTGAAGCTGAAGTTGTCAGTGCCAGAGGGTGAGTTTTTCATCTTACATTTGTCTTTATACAATGGACCAGTTTCTTAATCATTGATAAAGTTCTTCATGGCCATGGATGATAATTGTGCAGGAGAGGATCTGGGGGACGTGGTTTCATTAGTGGTGCTGGAGAAACCGAGCTTCAACTTCAAAGGAGAAGGTATGAACCATTATGTCTATGTCTTAGGAGTTTGGACCATTCTTCTTAGCATCTCACACTATGAGGCTGGTTGATATCAGAATAATGGAACGGAGGAAGAATTTGCTGTCCCAAATTGAAGAGGTCAGACGTACACGAGCATTGCAGCGTGCTGCTCGTAAGAGACGAGGCAGAATAGAGGGTCAAGATTTAGCTACTGTTGCGGTTGTCGGTTACACAAATGCTGTAAGTTCTTGGATTCTGCTGATGAGACCCTTTATTGTTTTCACCAGAA
>NW_010965227.1:0-1607 GCF_000463585.1 Tarenaya hassleriana | reverse complement strand
CGTAAACTTTATTGTTGCAGACCCCCTGAATTGCTACTTGGTGCCACAAAGTATGGCCCGGCTATTGACATGTGGTCAGTAGGTTGCATCTTTGCCGAACTTCTGCATGGGAAACCAATCTTGCCGGGGAAAAATGAGGTCAGGATTTTGCATATGCATGTAGTAAAATATGTTCTTTTGAAAGTTCCTGCTGGTAGTACCCAAGCAGCGTGATGCATAATTAGTTATACTTGGTAAAATAAGGTTGCCGGTGTCACGGTTTTTGTTGGTTGGTCATTGTATTTGGGCTGCATTATATTTTTTTTACTCTCTATTCAAAATCTGTTGAACATATTCCATTGAAGTAGGATTATTAGTTAAAGCTTTCAAGAGCTTTTTTTAGTGAGTAGTAGCCGAGAAATGATGACTATCTATAGGTAAGTGGATCGGCCTGCATAATGGAGATTTTTAAAAGCATAACTGAATATCGAAAAAAGGATTCATAATCCATTCATGTTGCGAGAACGTTCTTAACTTGTTTAAAACGTTGTAGAAGCTATATCATGTGGTGCTTCCTGATCTCAAACTGACATGTATGTTCTTCCTCAACACCTTGTTCCAGCATGAGCAACTGAACAAGATTTTTGAGCTCTGTGGATCACCTGACGAAAATAATTGGCCCGGTGTTTCCAAGATGCCTTGGTATAACAATTTCAAACCAGCACGGCCCTTGAAACGCCGTGTAAGGGAGGTCTTCAGACAGTAAGTGAACCAAAACTTTGGTCGATGCCTGGCCTTTCTAACTCAGATATTATGATCCACAAGGTCTCATAACGAGCTTTTATCTTTCGTTTACAGCTTTGATCGCCATGCCCTTGAACTATTGGAGAAAATGTTGGTGCTTGATCCGTCACAGGTACTTGAGGAATTTAGTCAGCTTGTCAATGAGCTCCAAATTATGATCCGAATTATTCTTGACATTGAGATCCTTTGGTTTTACCATTTCCTGGCACAGAGAATATCAGCAAAGGACGCTCTTGATGCCGAGTACTTCTGGACTGATCCTCTGCCATGTGATCCAAAGAGGTAATGTGTCATTCCCTCATTTGGCAAGAACAAGTTGGTCAACCCATCTGAAACCCCGATTCATTTGCATATTCCCCTTGTCTATTTCGAGAATTCTTCTTTAACTGGACGATTACTTTTTTGTATCAATAGTCTACCGGCATATGAAGCATCCCATGAGTTCCAGACAAAGAAAAAGCGGCAGCAGCAAAGACAGAATGAGGAAGCTGCGAAAAGGCAGAAAGTGCAGCATCCACAGCAGCAGCATCGGTTACCTCCTATCCAACACGGTGGAGGTCAGTCTCATCCGCCTCCACATTGGCCCGGCGGTCCTAACCATCCCATTAACAATGCACCCCCACAAGTAGCTGCCGGACCTAGCCACCAGTACTATGGAAAGCCCCGTGGTCCGCCCGGTCCTAACCGTTACCCTACTAGCGGAAGCCAAGGCGGAGTTTATAATCAGAACCGTGGGGGTTACAGCAGCGGATCATACCCTCCACAAGGGCGAGGTGCACCACCATATGGAGCTGGTCCTAGAGGACCACCACCCAGTGGCGGGC
>NW_010965226.1:213856-217282 GCF_000463585.1 Tarenaya hassleriana | reverse complement strand
GACAGAGATGACTTCAGATCGCAGTCAGGTTATGTTTTCTGCCTGAACGGTGGGGCTATGAGTTGGAAGAGTTCCAAACAGCCAACCGTGGCAGATTCGACTACAGAAGCCGAGTACATAGCAGCATCGGATGCAGCTAAGGAAGCTGTTTGGATCAGGAAATTCGTGGGAGACCTGGGCGTCATTCCTAGCATTGCAGATCCCATTGAGTTGTATTGTGACAACAATGGTGCGATTGCGCAAGCTAAGGAACCCCGGTCACACCAGAGATCCAAACACATACTCAGGCGATTTCACTTGATCAGAGAAATCATCGACAGAAGAGACGTGAAGATAAGCAGAGTGTCGACAGATGATAATATTGCCGACCCGATGACGAAGCCTCTCACTTCGTCAAAACATGATGGTCATATTAGGGGTATGGGGATTAGATGCTTGTAGGATAGATCATAGAGCATAGTGGGAGATTGTTGGTTGTAATGCTCTAGGAAGACTAGCATGAGGTGTGATTGATGCATTGGATGCATATCACAATCATGGGTACTCGTTGTGAACAAGTGACTGGTTGACCCGCATGAGATTGTCACATGGACAGAGTCATGACTTGAATCTCATACAGCGGTTCAATCTTGGATCCTCAGACCTGAGATGTCTAGAGTATCTGATGTGAGGAGTGGCGTGTCTTGACTGCGTCAAACGTCGTCTTTAACCGGATGATTATAACGGCGTTGATCAGATACGTTCACGAATCATATGGAGATAATAGACATGCAATATGGGACTTATCACCTCCTCAATAGGAGAGATATCGCTGGGCCCTCTCGTGGAAGTCGGACTATGAAAATGCGTGGCCACGCTATAGATGAAGTTGCATCTATTTTATTAGTTGATTTGCCAAGACGAGAAAGCGGTTGAACTTGAAGGGTGGCTCAAACCATGCCCTTGTTCAACATATGATATCGTGAGATAAAGGATCAGAACTCGAGCTGTTATTGCCTTGGTTAGATCACCTCTGACTCAATTCAACGTGGGTGGTCATGGCGTCTTGCTAGAGGCTAACCATGACTTGTAGATCGGGAATGGTTCTCGAGGCCGCTGCCACTGCGAATGGGCCTACAGGGTCACACACCATTAGGGATGGACTTATATGTGAAGTTTCGGAAAGGAAGACTTGGATTTGGTCGAAAAAAAAAATGGTTTTCGGATCAAATCAGAGTGTCGGGACGTTTTCAGCCTTTTGACTCGGACCGAGTCAGTATTTGACTCGGACCGAGTCAGTTCCATGCGGGTCGAAGCCCATAAAGTGTTTTGGGCTTGGCTGATGTTTTGACTCGGTCGAGTCAAAGTTTTGACTCGGACCGAGTCAATACTAAATGGGTCGAGTCAAGAGTTGACAATGGGCTTGGGCTGATTCGTTCTGACTCGACCGAGTCAGAGTTCTGACTCGGACCGAGTCAATACTCGGAAAAAGTCTCTTTTCACAAGAATTAGGGTTTCTATCTTATAAGGAGGTGTTGGACGCCGTCCTAAGTAGATGATTGACTTACAGAACCCTAAGACAGATCTAGAACAGAAGAAAATCGTTTCTTTTGAAGTTCTAGTTCCCGGGATTCGATCCCAAGTCTTGGAAACCCTATTCACTTCACAGATCCTAGCAGATCAGTTCCAAAAGCGTTTGGAATCCTTCCCGTCGGTGTGGATACGTGTAGAGGAGTTGTACTTTCAGCTCTTGGTGATTAAAACAGGCCCTGGATCGATTGATACTTTCAGATCTTCAGGAAAGAGGTAAGTATTCGATTCCTACGGTGATATACTCGATTGAACGGGGTTTTACGGATGATTTTGGTTGCGTGTGACGTTTGACTAGGTTTAGATTATTCTTCCGCTGCATGAAACCTAGTAAACCAAACCCTAGATCGATATGATCGCATGCTAGGAATCCGTAGCCCAAAAACCCAACAAAATCTCGCTCATCGTTAGTCGAGATTGCACCTTACTTGCTGTTCATACGCTGCTGTGTTTTCGGGTAGAAATATGTTTGTGATAACCTCAATCTGTAGCTCAACTTGCACGTTAAGTCATTTGTTTGATCAGACCACGTTGCTTGCTGCCTTTTTGCACGTTGATTGACATACTCGTTGAAATCTGCATGTTTGTGAAATCTGTTTTAATGCGTGTTGTGTGCAAGAACCGTTGATTGTTATCACTCGTTCATTGTTTCGTTTTGATCGCACGTATCAGTGTTCGTTAGGCGTTAGGTTGAGTGCCTAAGTGTTTGTCTTGCACGTTGGTTGCTGTGTGATTGTGTGTTGCGAGGTTTAGTGACATGAGTAACCACGAACAGTCACGTGAGGGAGCGAATATAGAATCTAGTGAAAGCGCTATGCTTCAAATGTTACAACAGATTCAAGATCGCCTCACACGACTTGAGCAGGAGACCCGACCCATAGAATCTGCGAGGGCCTCAAACAACCGCCCGTATCATGAATTAAGGGCTGGTCGGAAATCTAAGTCGTCCTTATTTACGGGAGAAGAAGGCCCGGAAGTTTACCTCGAGTGGGAGCGGCAAATGAATGACATCTTTGAGTGTTACTCTTGGTCGAACCAAAGAAAGATCCAATACGCGGCTGCCCATCTTGCGAAGAATGCTCTCATGTGGTGGGAACAAAAGGAGACCGAACACCGACGAGCACATTATGATCCGGTTTCCACTTGGAAAGAGATGAAAATCCTCATGCGGAAAAGGTATGTACCCCGACATTGTCTCCGTGAATTACAATATAGATTTGATAACATCATGCAGGGAGACACAACGGTTGAGGACTACTACAGAGAATTTGAGCAGCTCGTTGCATACTTAAGAATCGACAACGATGAAAAAAGTCTCATGGTGCACTTCCTATGGGGCTTACAAAAGCAAATCGCTAGAAAGGTAAGCCCACACGTATACCGTGACTTGAGACATCTTGTGCATACGACAATTCAAGTAGAGCGACAAATGAAGAAGCTGTCAAAGAATGGGTGCCAACGAACGCCAACGCCAACGCGTATACCCGAAAATGTTTCCAATACCGGAGACCCAATCAAGGCGAAAAATCTTGATGCTCAAAAGGATGAAACTATCTTATATAAAAGAGAAGTCCACACACGAGGTAACAAAACTTCTTCCTCGTGTACTTATTTTACTTCTGAGGTTTCGTGTTCCGAGTGTAGGAACCAAAGTCATTTGCCCAGTGGAGGTTTCATCGGACAAGAGGTGAGCATCAAGGATAACGGGGCATATCACTCAATCGCGATGGCTGTGGGGAGGCACCTTGAGGATGATTTCGAAGTTCCATCTGACAAGGAGACCAAGAGCGTGACCGAAAAGAAAGAAACGGTCGAGAATCT
This sequence comes from Tarenaya hassleriana, assembly GCF_000463585.1. Lineage (NCBI taxonomy): Eukaryota > Viridiplantae > Streptophyta > Magnoliopsida > Brassicales > Cleomaceae > Tarenaya > Tarenaya hassleriana. The sequence continues at coordinate 213,892 of NW_010965226.1, read as the reverse complement.
CGGCTTTGTGACGGAAACAAAACCCAAAAGTTTGGC
>NW_010965226.1:210186-213152 GCF_000463585.1 Tarenaya hassleriana | reverse complement strand
TGATGCCATAGCCCGATTTGCGTCCGAAAAAGGGGTTTGGAATTTGAAATATTTTTACGAACATCTCGGGAAGAACACTTGTTGCACTAACATATTTGCTGCCCTAGGTTATGTCTTTGATTTACAGGTGTTCCAAACTCAGAAGGAGAACGTTTGCAGGGAGAAAAAGACAGAAAACTCGATTATCCTCCCAACGCAAAGGCCGCATGAAATGCCTAGTCCTAATCACGGACTCATGGATATGAATAGGGATAATAAACCTTTCAGACGGAAAAAGGTTCAATACCACAACATCGACCTCACAAAGGATAAACCTTTCGAACGGGGAAAGGCTCGAAAGAAAGTGCTAGGAATTTTCGAAGCACGCCAAGACCAAGGTAAGTATGACATAACTTATATGTTCACTAATGCTGACTTGGCCCCGTTTGATGTAGGCAAAACAGTTTCGAGGACGAAACCTCCAGAAGAGGGAGGGAATGATGAGGACCTTGGAATCCCGAGCGATGCATCAAACTATATCTTGGAGATAAAAGAAGGCATGGAGCTAATGATAGCTTGGAGCGGGAGCATGGACGAAAGCTTGGAACCTACGAAACTTGGAGCTCAACCGGATCGCATGGAGCTAGGCGCTCAACCGGAGAATGACGTCCCACCCGATCACAAGGAGATCATCATCCGAGATGAGTCACGAATGGCTGTACAAAATCCGAAGCATGCACACTTCTATTCTCGGCCCGAACCACCGTTAACTCGAGCCAAAGCACGTACTCTTCGACAACACGTCAAACATGTTCGTCTCATGCCTTAAACGAACCTTGAGTCGAAGAATGCAAGCTTACCTTCCATCGGACCAGCCAAGACTCAACTCCTCTCCATCTCAAACCTTAATTTCGGCCAAGAATAGTCAAGACACAAAAGGGAAGCTTCTTGGAGTGCAAGCAACTTTGCCAACAGCTATATTCTTCTCACCTACCTTATTAAATGCATAGGCTCCCACCCCTCTTGCATGTTTAGCATTTAATCACAAAAGAGTTGTTGAAGTTTCTACTATTTATATGTGTTTTTCATATGTTAAACTCAGATTTGAATATTGGAAAGAAGTATTTTCGAGTTGAGTTTTACTCCTCTTGTTGGTGTGTCCGACATTGTCTCGGTTTGTCCGAGAAATCCCGTCTTGGTTTGTCCGAGGCTTGTCTTGGTTTGTCCGAGACCCTATCCTTCGTTCTCCATCCATCTCTTGACTACGATTCGAATTCGAGAGCCTCTACGAGTGCCGGTGATTGGATCAAAGTCCCGCAGCCCTATCCTTTTCGGTCCTTCTCCAACCGTCGTTCGAATTCGAGTGCCTCCACGAGAGTGCCGGTGATCGTTCACGGATTATCTCTACCTCCTCCGTGCGTACATCAAGAACGAAGGGGGGAGGACCTGTCATTGCATGCCATCTGAGTGGCATTGACGGAGAACTCCTTCATATTAACATAAAAGACTGAAAATGATTAGGGAAAACAAGATGAGATTCTGATCAACCCACTACTAGTAGGCAAACAGATGGACTAATGTTAGAAATCTAGGCGAATAAATTCGATCAAGTTATAATAACCTAGACTCAACAAATACCGCAAGTGTACGGATCGTGTGCAGTAGCTAGGGTCGAATACAGGGACAAATTAAGCAAGGAATTCAATTCCAAATCCAAGTCTAGATCCATAGAAAATATGAGAATGTGCTGGAAAGTATCAAAGCAGATAATTAAAATCGGTTGTAACTATGAATGGTAAATACTGCAGGCTTCGGGATTGCTTTACATGCAAGGATCTTCTCTAAAGATACAGATCTCTGTGATTCATAAATCCAATTCGGGGAATTCAAGCTCTATAATAGAAATTAACTCTCTCAAGTCTAATGTCACTATCCAGACTTTATCCTATTAATCTCTCGATTCAATAGTCTAAACTCTGGATGCATGAATGAACGCTATCATAATTCCTAGGCAAACATCCATCTCTCGATGCAATACCTGTTCTATCTATTGAGTTATTTCCAGATTCTAATCCTATATGTCTATGCGAATTAAAACCATAAGTTCATTCAATCAAGTGGTCAACAAGATCAAAAGCATTAATCTCAACTCAATAAACCGAATAGAATAAATAAATCCACAGAGTCTGGAATTAAAAACAACAGATCCCTACATAGCAAATCCCTAACCCGCAGCAAGGGGACTACTCGCTACACATCGAGACGACAGGGTTCATATCAATACAACAAAACATTGTAAAATAGAATAAGGAAGAAACTCTTAGTCGATTTTTCGGCTTCGTGATCTCCGTCTTCTACTCCAATCTCTTGCTTCCTGATAATCTCCCCCTTGTGTAAGCTCTCCCGTTCTCCTCTTGTCTGTGAAAGTCTGAATGAATCTTTTCTTGGGGGCTAACCCTAGTTAACTCTTTCTTTTCTGCTCAGATTTGGAAATATTCCTGGAAAGTCCCGTAAGTGACACGATCGTGTGATTCCATAGGACACGATCGTGTGAAGCTGTTGATTCCACTATCAGATTTTTCGCGACTTGACCCGATCGTGTGATGGCATGTGACACGATCGGGTGGGACTTCGATGTTGGTTTAGTGCTCTATGATGTACTGTTTATGAGCTTTGTTCAGATACATTCGATGTATTGATACTTTCTATGGTTTATATGAGAGTATTTGATTCATTACATGTTCTAGCATACTCGATCTGTTATGAAATCCGTGTATCATTATCAATGATACTAAACTCCCTAGTCTTGTGTCATTATGGGAGTAACGACATAATAAGACTAGTATGATGTGTGATTGATGATCATATAGATGATCATAGGTATTGGATACGATCACAATCATAGGTATTCGTTGGAGAACGAAATACTGGATTGACCCGCATGAGATTGTCACATGGACTAGCGTCATGACTTGAATCTCATATGG
>NW_010965226.1:208085-209352 GCF_000463585.1 Tarenaya hassleriana | reverse complement strand
AAATCGAATAGAGATTCGAGTCCTAGCAGACAAGTTCCAACCGTTGGAATCCATCCCGTGGTGTGGATACGTGTAGAAGGCGAGGTATTCTTCCTGCCTTTCGTGATCAGACATGTTCTTCGATTGATACAGGCTCCGGATCGATTGAGGTAAGCTATCTAACATTTCTACGATTCATTAGAAGCATTGTTCTAGGGTTTATTAAATTTTTGTTTTATATCCGCTGCGCAAACCCTAGAATCGATCTCTTAGGAATTAGATTCGCTCTAGAGATCCCAGGAAACCCAACAGTGGTATCAGAGCCTAGTTGCTCTGTTTTGATTTCGTAGAAACCGATCACGCACGTTTTAGGATTTGAATTGTTTGAATCCATTTTTGCTTTGATATCTATGCATGTTTGATGATTGAATCTAGTGTAGATTGCATGTTTCATGTTGCATAGAGTGCAGGAGTTCGAATTTTGGGTGTACAGAAGAATTCGGATTAGTTTCGGGTCTGATCGGGGCTGAGAACACGGGGAAACGTGATCTGATCACGGAGACCTACCCTAGACCATCCGTTCTGGTAAGTCGAAACGGACGGTCCAAGGGTGACGGACTGATTGGCACGAAACAGAAGGTTGGACCGTCCGTTCTGCCAGCATAACGTCCGTTCTACTAGGCTGAACGTCCGTTCTGACTTCTGAAGTCGAGACTGAACGTTCTGCCAGCCTGGAACGTCCGTTCTACCTCTAGAACGGACGGTCCGAAGTCCAGATTCCGAAAATTTCTGTTTTCGAGGTCCGATTACGCTATCGTTGCATAATCTGATCAACTGTAACTCAAATAGACATGATTTATTCTTATGGATGACCCATAGTGAATGAATGCATGTGACTTAATCAAGATATGATATATGCTTGATTTAGTGGGAGCTCCGGGATTGGGATTACATAACCGAATGGACGGTCTATTCGGATTATGAACAATCGTTGCACAGAAACCGGTTAGATCTAGAAGCTCTATAAGTAAAGCACGTGTCAATGCCTCGATCGTACGTGTCATGGGTCATGCCAAAGCTGGGTGTGCCGTATTATCTTGGTGAGGCAAGATGGAGAAATGGTGGTTCTCATAGCTTGAAACACTACAAAAAACACTCATATTTCCGACGGAAATATCCGTCGCACGAAACAGGAAATTCCGTCGGTATTTTTAGTTTGCGACGGACATCGATGGAATAAGTTCCGTCCGTTAATGGTTGTCGCAAACACATCCCGGTCGTGACGGAT
>NW_010965226.1:201218-203059 GCF_000463585.1 Tarenaya hassleriana | reverse complement strand
TACATTGCATCGAAGCACACCCAACTCCTATCATGCATCAACCGTCCGCCCATTGACAGTTTCGAGCTACCGCCACAGTGCATCACGATGTTTAGTCAGGCGAGTTTCAGAGGACGGCCTACAGAGGATCCCATTGCTCACTTGACTCAGTTCAAGATGTTGTGCAGATCAGTCAGAAAGGCACGAGGCATGACGATTGAAGATGTATACTTGGAGGCCTTTCCTTTTTCACTGATGGACCGGGCGAGAGATTGGCTCTACACCCTTGAGCCGAACTCGATTATGACATGGGAGGAGCTAGAGGAGCAGTTCATGGCGAAATACTACTCCCCAGAGAAGACCCGGGCTGCACAGAGAGCCATACACAGCTTCACTCAAGAGAGTGATGAGAGTCTATACGACGCATGGGAAAGATTCAAAGGCTACCAACGCCTTTGTCCACACCACGGCATGGATAAGCGACTGTTGCTTTCCACGTTCATCCACAGACTGAGAGACGATACTAGAGCATGGATAGATGCAGCTTGTGGAGGAGTGTATACGACATTCCCTTTGACACCCTAGAGATGCAGATTGCGAAGATGGCTAAAGCAAGAGGGATGTCAGGAGATAACATCAAACGCTCTACAGGAACGATAGAATTAGGTGAGTCCGCTGCTTTGAAAGCAGTCATGTCAGATCTATCAGCAATTAAGCAGCACATGGGACTCAAGAGTACACCTATCCCTCAGAGAGTCCAGCCTGGTATGTTTCTGGTTGATCAGACCACATCGAAGGAAGGACCGGTTGAAGACGTCAACTACATTGGAAGGAATCAGTACCAGAATCCTTCCAATCTCTACAACCCGAATGCGCCTAGGAATCATCCTGCTTTCTCCTACGGAAACCCAAGCGGAACATTAAATGCGCAGCAGCAGGGCGTTTCCAGAATCCTTCAGAATCCCCCAGACTTCACTCAGTCACGTTTTCAGGGGCAGAATCAGGGATACGCGCAACAGAATCCTGGGTACGGGCAGCAGGATCAGGGTTACCGAGCGCCTCAACTTGCAAAGAACGATGAAGCGGACATCAAGACGATGATTGTCCAACTGATGGCCGATCAGAAGACATCATTTACGGAGCTGAAAACCGAGGTACAGAGCATAAGGGCAAGGCAAGACACTTTTGAGAGGAGATTAGATGGAGTTGAGGCTCATCTGAAGCATGTGGACATGCAGATTGCAGAGCTTGCATCACAACCCTCTAGACAACAGGGCACATTTCCTGGAAAGCCCGAACCGAATCCACGAGAGCATGTCAATGCTATTCAGCTTATAAATGGAGAGAACCTGCATGATACAGTCCCTCTGACCACAGAAAAAAGGATGAAGTCCAGATACACCGCTCAAGAGAAAGGGAAAGTCATAGATCACGAGACACCTAAGGTGCATATAGAGGAAGCCGAACCACCATATGTAGCTCCTCCACCTTATGTACCACCCATTCCTTTCCCTTCTCGATTGAAGAAGCATACTGAGGATACACAGTTGTCCAGATTTGTTGATATGCTTCGGAAGTTAGAGGTTAAGGTACCTTTCTACGAGACGATACTCCAGATCCCTTCTTATGCAAAATTTTTGAAAGATATCTTGACTAAGAAGAGGGTGATTAGGAAGGAGACAGTATCCTTGAGCACAGAGGTGAGCGCTGCGATTCTACAGCATGAGTTGCCACGAAAGAGATCGGATCCAGGTAGTTTCTCGATTCCTTGCAAAATCGGGAACATTGAGATTGACCGTGCATTGTGCGATTTGGGTGCCAGTGTGAGCTTACTTCCATTGTCTATCTATAAGAAGCTCAAC
>NW_010965226.1:194728-197118 GCF_000463585.1 Tarenaya hassleriana | reverse complement strand
GAGAAATGGCGCGAGGCTATGAAGTCTGAGATGCAATCCATGTCAGACAACCAAGTATGGACTCTGGTTGATGCATCTGAAGGGATAAAACTCATCGGATGCAAGTGGATCTTCAAGAAGAAGACCGACATGGATGGCAACGTGCACGCGTATAAGGCACGACTTGTGCCTAGCAAAGAATTCCGTCAAATTCATGGTATTGACTATGATGAGACCTTTTCCCCGTAGTTATGCTGAAGTCCATCAGGATCCTACTTGCCATAGCCGCATATTATGACTATGAGATATGGCAAATGGATGTCAAGACCGCGTTCCTTAACAGGAACTTGACCGAGGATGTGTACATGACACAACCCGAAGGTTTTGTCGATCCAAGGAACCCGAGGATGGTGTGCAAGCTTCAGAGATCCATTTATGGACTGAAGCAGGCTTCGAGGAGCTGGAACCTTCGCTTTGATGAGACAATCAAAAAGTTTGGTTACTCATAGAACGAAGACGAGTCGTGTGTTTACAAGAAGGTTAGTGGGAGCACAGTAGTTTTTCTGGTGCTATACGTGGATGACATTCTCCTTATAGGGAATGACGTTCCTACCTTGCAAGACGTAAAGTCTTGGCTAGGAACGCAGTTTTCTACGAAGGACCTAGGAGAAGCGGCCTATATTCTAGGAATAAAGATCTATAGAGATAGATCAAGGCGTCTTCTAGGATTGTGTCAGAGTACATATACCGATAAGGTCTTGAAACGGTTCAAGATGCAAGATTCCAAGAAAGGAACCTTACCGATGAGCAGTGGCACAGTTCTCTGCAAGAGTCAGTGTCCTACGACACCTGATGAGCGAGAACACATGGACCGGATTCCATATGCTTCGGCAATTGGATCCATCATGTATGCCATGCTTTGTACTCGACCGGATGTATCCTACGCATTGAGCATTACGAGTAGATACCAGTCAGATCCAGGTGAGTCGCACTGGATCGCCGTCAAGAACATCCTAAAGTACTTCAGAAGGATTATGGATGTATTCTTGGGAAGAGTTCCAAGCAAGCGACCGTTACAGATTCTACTACAGAAGCTGAGTATATTGCAGCGTCGGACGCAGCAAAGGACGAAGCTGTTTGGATCAGAATGTTTGTTAGAGACTTGGGTGTCATTTCTAGTGCTGATAGTCCCATTGCTCTGTATTGTGACAACAATGGAGCGATCGCACAAGCGAAAGAACCCAGATCCCATCAACGATCCAAACACATACACAGACGGTTTCACCTTATCAGGGAGATTATAGACAGAGGAGACGTGCACATTTGCAGAGTGTCGACAGATGACAACATTGCCGATCCATTGACGAAGCCTCTCCCTTCGTCGAAGCATGAGGGTCATGTTAGGGATATGGGCATTAGATGTTTAGCAGTTCATGATTACAGCAAGTGGGAGATTGTTGGTTTAGTGCTCTATGATGCACTGTTCATGACCTTTATTTAGATACATTCGATGTATTGATACTTTCTATATGTTTTTTTATGAGAGTATTTTGTTCATTACATGTTCCTGCATGCTAGATCTGTTATGAAATCCATGTATCATTATGAATGATACTAAACTCCCTAGTCTTATGTCGTTATGGGAATAACGACATAATAAGACTAGTATGATGTGTGATTGATGATCACATAGATGATCATAGGTATTGGATACGATCACAATCATAGGTATTCGTTGCAGAACGGAATACTGGACTGACCCGCATGAGATTGTCACATGGACTAGAGTCATGACTAGAATCTCATATGACGGTTCCATGATTGGATCCTAAGACCTGAGATATCTACAGAATCCAACATGAGGAGTTGCGTGCTTTGATTACGTCAAACGTCCTGCGTAACAGGAGGACTATAAAGGCGTGTATCAGGTACGAAACGAATCATGTACTGGATTGTAGATAGTCAAGACGGGATTTGTACCTCTCGTAAAAGAGAGAGATATCGCTGGCCCCCTCGTGGTAGCAAGACTGTAGAAATGTGTGGCCGCACTATAGACGAACATCGTCTATTTCAGACAGTCGAACTCAGTGAACGAGAAAGCAGTCGAATCAGATAAGGTGGCTGGTCCATGCCTTATGTTCGACATATGATATCGCGATACAAAAGGATCATCAGCCGGAATCATCACTGGCGTTCGTATGATCACGAACAAACTCTATTCGAGATAGGTAGTCATAGTGTCTTGCTAGAGACCGCCTATGACTTGTATACCCGAAATAGGGATTTCAGGTTATACTGCTATGTCGAATGAGCCTACAGGGTCACACACGCAGGGAAGGACAAATGCACGAGAGAAAACGACGAAAAACCGAGACGGAAGGGGCTGGAACGGACGGACCAGAAAGTCCAGA
>NW_010965226.1:187575-194667 GCF_000463585.1 Tarenaya hassleriana | reverse complement strand
GGAAGAGTCTGGAACGGACGGACCAGAAGTCCAGAACAGACGGTCCGCCGTGCCAGACCCGACGGTCCAGAACGGACTGTCCGTTCCAGAAAGTCTGGAACGGACGGTCCACGTGAGCAGACCGTCTGTTCTACGTGCTGGAACAGACGGTCCACGTGCTTTTCTGGACCGTCCGTTTCGGACTTCAGTTTTTCCGAAATTAAACCGAAATTAGGGTTAAATCACTTTATAAGAAAGAGATTAGAACCCTAATTTAGGAGAGACTTTTTGGTGCCGACTTTCAGAGGTTTGAGAGAGCTTTTGGGTGAGATCCAAAGAGTTTGAAAACCGAAGAGTCTCGTTTTCTCGAAGCACAAAATCGAATAGAGATTCGAGTCCTAGCAGACAAGTTCCAACCGTTGGAATCCATCCCGTGGTGTGGATACGTGTAGAGGGCGAGGTATTCTTTCTGCCTTTCGTGATCAAACGTGTTCTTCGATTGATACCGGTCCCGGATCGATAGAGGTAAGCATTCTAACGTTTCTACGATTCATTAGAAGCATGGTTCTAGGGTTTATTAAATTTTTGTTTTATATCCGTTGCGCAAACCCTAGAATCGATCTCTTAGGAATAGGATTCGCTCTAGAGATCCCAGGAAACCCAAAAGAGGATAGACCGAAAGGTCTGGACCGTCCGTTCTGAGACAGTGGACCGTCCGTTCCAGAGTGTCTGGACCGTCCGGTCTGCAGAATCACGTGACCAAACCCTAGAAACTTCTTTTGTCTGGCGAAATGACCCGATCGTGTGTTAGCATGTGACCTGATCGGGTGGACTCTCGATCCGATGGATGTCCTCTGGTTGATGAGACACGATCGTGTGAGTATAGATGACACAATCGTGTGTAACATTAAAGCTCGTTCTTTTCCGGGGGTTTTGTCCTTTCTTTCGCTCTTATTGCTCGTACCTGCAAATATACACTAACCAAGCGAAAATCAAGGCTAAACACGCAATTAAACATCTCTGATGATATAAAGCTAAATAGATATGTCAGATGAATGCGTGTCGAAATCGTGTAAAATAACATCAAGTTGATGTGGGGAGGTGAGTGATAGCTAAGATCAGAATGAATGCGCGGGAATAAATCAAGAATCAACCACTATACTAACTCAAATGAAATCGGTTCTATCCTATTCTGGCCTCTCCCGATTCATTTCGACTTTAATGGCAATGGAATCTGAGGTTCTCGCCTGAAATTCAAAAGATCCTCTATCCACCTACCAAGCATGTTTCTAGAATCCAACTACTAGATTTCTCAAAGGTGTTTGACTTCTGTTCTCTCTCTTTTTTTTTCTTTTCATGCAGCCTATGTTTCAAAAGGGCTTTTGTATGGCTTAGCTGCGGACTTGTATCCCGGACTTCTAGGACGTTGAAGTCGTTGAGTACCCTTTTCCTCGATGAATTTCCAGAAAGTTCTTTCTCTTTTTTTTCACATGGGTACTCAACCCACAACTTAGACCCGAGTCAAAGTGCACTCATATCCTCGAATGATTTTCATTAACGAGATAGTGATAGAGGAGTGTCGGGATGTGGTTGTTCACAATATCTATAAACCTTTTTCTAACATCAGTCAAACGACCTAAGGGCTTTGGTTATGATTCCTAAGGAAATTTATGCGCTTGGTTCAGGAGATATCTATCTCTAGAATGTTCTAGCTACAACCATATCCCACATGCTTTCAAGCCTATTTTGAACGAGAGCTACCATTTCGAATAAAAATCGACAATTCATCCTTCACTCAAGAATAAGTCGTGAGTAGTTCGCATAAGTGGTTAAAACTGATTGATGTTATCGAGTCCTATCTGTCATCATATCTCAGCTATCAACTCAAAGTGGTCTATGCAGTGTTCCGTACGAGTGCAACTTATAGTGCAGTGTACATGGATGTGTAATAAAGGCACCCTCCAGACTTGAACTAGACACCGTCCACGGTGTTTGTCCATATCAGGAAGGGGTAATGGAACAAAAGGCGATGGATACTTAGCTGTGTAAGGCATAACGAAATGGGGTGCGATTCTTGATACGCTCAGGTTGAAAGGGTGATGAATGTGCGATGGTGTTCACTCAACAATCTCTCCGCAGTGAAGCCTCAAAATTTCCATGAGAGAAAACCAAAACAACGTGGAAACAAGGAAACGTGACCGCATTCCAACATAAGATAAAATAACCGCAGCAGTATAGAAACATCCAAGTACATACCGAAAAGGGCACAAAATATGACATAAAAGGAACAAAGTAGGAAAGCGAGGATAAAAAGGACGGAAAAGTCACTCTCGAGGCTCGCCGGTGGTGTCCATGTCCTCAAGAGGAGGTGGCTGATCAGAATAGGACATGCCTGGATAAGGATATCCAGGTGGCAGTGCGATGTGCTGGCGGCCGGCAGGGGTGAAGTGGAGGTCTTGGAAACCCTGGAGGACCTGCATCTGATAATAATCCATGTGGCGGCGCTAGTCCATGTATGCCGTCAAAGAGGCCACCTGTTCCCCCATCTGGTTCTGACGGTCGTTGAGGGAGTGTAGCTAGGTGCCAAGAGCGGTTTGAGCGGTGGTGATGTCGTGTTGTGCGCGTGCGAGAGATCGGTGACGTTGTTCCATCAGCTCAAAATAACCGTCCTCGCAGAGTTGCTCCAGAGTCCGTATTTCAGCATCGTCGTCGAGAGTGGGACTCTGATAGGGGGGCTGTCGGGAGGAGCTGGGGGTATCTCGAGGTGGGGCTCCGCGGTGAGGCTGATCGGTGGCAGGGACAACGGTACGGAGGCCCTCCAGAGTAAGGGATGGAATGTTGTCGATACGAGTGATGTAGAGTGTTCGATCGTACCTGTTGGACCAGAATACATCGCCATAGTCGCCGACCATCAACATGCTCTTGTTCATGAGCACAATCCTGTCTAGGGTAGTGGAGCCGGGGATAGGAGAGTCGTAACCAGATAGGTTGATCCGCAACCGCTGCGCAATCAAGGAGACTATACCACCGATATACAGTACTGGCTTCCGCTCGGTGGGGTTCGTCAGCAGACGAACAAAATGATGAGCGACCAAGGAGGCTATGTCTGTCACGTCCATATTCCACGAGTCGCCGTCAAACAGGTCCATGAGGACGTGGCGGATGATGGCCAAGTCTCCCAGCGAGACGTGACTGGCAGTGTGCTTCGCAAACAGACAACAAACGAGAAATTGATGGAAATAGCGAATAGTGGGATGAAAAATACATACTGCCTTGGCGTGACCGGACGTGAAGATCCCTCGAGCAATCACCCTCCAGAAAGGTTTTGTCTGGGTATCCATGTCTATCTCTGGAATGTTGGAGAAAATTCCTCGGGGGACAGAGAGGATGTCGGCGAACTGCTCCATAGTGAGGCGGAACTCGACGTTGTTAAGCCGAAACTCCATGTATGCTCCATCGGACGTACCGTCTTCTGGAAAATAGCAACGGAAGGACGACAGGAATTCCAGTGTGGGACACTCGTAAGTGGGGACATTCGCGCTGTAGAGCTTGGTCCAACCCAGTGTGTGGAAAAGGGATTTCATCTGGTGCTCGATCCCGACTTCCTTGATGTAGCTACTAATGAATTTGGTTGGCTTGAGAGTGCACTGGGCCAACCATGCATAGGTCGTTTCTTGAGCAGCATCACGGAAGTCAATGGCAGAATAGCGATCATGCGTCAGTTTAGGGCGCACCGGAGGATGAAGTGCAGTGCGAGTGCCTGGCTGCACTGGTGTCGGTGCTTCGATGAGAACCGATTCAACGGACTTGAGAACGAAAGAGCGGCCGGTGATGACCTGGGCCGGTGGTGGAGTTGGGTTGTCGGCTGGTTGACGACTGCTGCTAGCGCCAGAGGGACGGCCGGAGGATGATCCTGCTGTGCCGGACGTGCGTGTTCTCTTCTGACGGGGCGACATCTGCGCAACAAGGGTAGAGATATATTAGCAAAGGGTGACACGATCGTGTTGGACGAGGTCACACGATCGTGTGACATGAGAAATCTGGTTGTGAAAATCGTGTATTAGACCCGATCGTGTTGAGAGATCTAGACACGATCGGGTTGCTGTCGAGTAAGAAATTCCGAAATTTGAATCGGACACGATCGGGTCGGGGAACCGCACACGATCGTGTCTCATCGGAGAAGACCAGAACGGAACTAAGACGGAACGACGAAATTCACTCAAAATTTCATGCAATCCTAAGGGCTCGCATGGAAAGGATGTGAAGACCACTCAAAGACGACAAACCGAGCATGGGAGACCAGATTCAACAGCTAGAAAGTGTAGAGACTTACCGATTTCAGCCGATTCAAAAGTGTGAGAGATGTAGATGAGCAGGAGAAGAGAGAGAGTGAGAGAGAGGGGCCACGACGACGGCGATAAGAGGCGGTGGAGGTGGCGAGTGAAGGAGGAGGCAGAGGGAGATGAATAGGAGATGAGGGAAAGTGAAAGAAATGGAGGAGGGGGGGTGAAAGTTAGGGTTAAATCATCGGGCCCCCACAACTTACCTGGAGACACACGATCGTGTGATAGGATGACACACGATCGGGTCTTATGCAGTATTCGATATGCCCGAGTGAAGTTATCACCCGATCGTGTCATGAAGTAGCGACACGATCGGGTCTTCAGGTTGAGCGAAAAAAACCAGAACTGATGCAATGACACGATCGTGTGGACGTGTGCGACACGATCGGGTCATTAGGAGTTTCCGATGAAATTGAGACCTATATGGAGAGTTAGAGCGTAAGGAAAACAGGGACCAAAGTAACGAAATAAATAAAAATAAAAATAAAAATAAAAATAAAAATAAAAATAAAAAAAAAAAAAGAAATTTTGAAAGATATATAAGGATATAAAAGAAAAAGGATATGGGTTCGGAAATCCGAACGTGCTCGTTTAGGGTCGGGAGCGGCGACCATGGTGGAATTAAGCAGTATGAGGGATGGAGAGGGGGATAGTACCTCTCTCAATGGCTGGATCCTCAGGATTGTACAGCTTCACCCGTTGGACGTTGACTTTGAATGATGTACCATCGGAATTCCAGAGTTCGATCGCACCATGATCGGCGACATGTTTGATCGTGAACGGGCCGGACCATCTAGACTTCAGCTTGCCTGGAAATAGTCGAAGACGAGAGTTAAATACAAGGACGCGATCGTTTACCTGGAAGGAGCGATGAAGGATGTGGCGGTCGTGCCAACGTTTGGTGCGTTCCTTGTAGATTTTCGCATTCTCGTAGGCATCTAGTCGAATTTCTTCGAGGTGGTGGAGTTGTAGGACGCGCTTCTCTGATGCGGACTTGAGGTCATAGTTCAGTGTCTTAATAGCCCATAATGCTTTATGCTCCAATTCGACCGGCAGATGGCATGCTTTACCGTATACCAGCTGAAATGGGGTCATGTCGATCGGGGTCTTGAAAGCAGTTCTGTATGTCCAGACCGCGTCATCGAGTTTTTGTGACCAGTCTTTGCGGAAGCGGGAGACAGTTTTTTCCAGAATAGATTTGATCTCCCGGTTAGAGATTTCGACTTGGCCACTGGTCTGCGGATGATAGGGTGTGGTAACTCGATGTTGAACCCCATATTTCTTCAGTAAATTCTCGATGATCTGGTTCACAAAGTGAGTCCCTCCATCGCTGATTAAAGCACGCGGTACGCCAAAACGAGGGAAAATGACTCTCTGAAGCATTCGCAAAACGACTTTAGAGTCGTTCGTTGTGCTAGCTACTGCTTCAACCCATTTGCTCACATAATCCACTGCAACCAATATGTAGAGATGTCCACACGAGGGTGGAAAAGGGCCCATGAAATCGATCCCCCAGACATCAAAGGGTTCAACCTTCAGGATGAACTGTTGAGGTGTTTCATGCCGGGTGAGATGTTTCCGGTGCGCTGGCAAGCATCACAAGAAGAGACAAACCGTTAAACATCTTTAAATAGAGATGGCCAGTAAAAACCTGCTTCAAGGATTTTGGAGGCTGTATTCGAGCTAGCGAAATATCCGGCATAGTCAGATGAGTGACAGTGGAAGATCACTCGTTGAATCTCATCCTCGGGATACATCGTCGGAACAGTCCGTTTTTGCCACGCTTGAATAAGAATGGCTCATCCCAGAAAAAATCACGTACGTCATGGAGGAATTTCTTTCTCCCATTGTAATTCAACTCGTGAGGAATGAGGCCACTAACCAGGAAGTTGACGTAGTCAGCATACCAAGGTGCTTCGGACTGTACGGATATGGCCATGATCTGTTCGTCCCAAAGTGAGTCATCGATGGGGATCAACTCGGGAATCTGTAGTCGCGATAGATGATCAGCAACATTGTTTTCTGTCCCCTTTCTTTCCTGGATCTCCAAGTCAAACTCCTGTAAAAGTAGTGTCCATCTGATAAGACGTGGTTGTTGGTTTAGTGCTCTATGATGTACTGTTTATGAGCTTTATTTAGATACATTTGATGTATTGATACTTTCTATGTTTTATAAGAGTATTTGATTCATTACATGTTCTTGTATACTAGATGTGTTATGAAATCCATATATCATTATGAATGATATTAAACTCCCTAGTCTTGTGTCGTTATGGGAATGATGACATAATAAGACTAGTATGATATGTGATTGATGATCATATAGATGATCATAGGTATTAGATACGATCACAGTCATAGGTATTCGTTGGAGAACGGAATACTGGAATGACCCGCATGAGATTGTCACATGGACTAGCGTCATGACTGGAATTTCATATGGTGGTTCCATGATTAGATCCTAAGACCTGAGATATCTACGGAATCCAACATGAGGAGTTGCGTACTTTGATTACGTCAAACGTCCTGCATAACAGGAGGACTATAAAGGCGTGTATCACGTACGAGACGAATCATGTACTGGATTGTAGATAGTCAAGACGGGATTTGTACCTCTCGTAAAAGAGAGAGATATCGCTGGGCCCCTCGTGTGAGCGAGACTGTAGAAATGTGTGGCCGCACTATAGACGAACGTCGTCTATTTCAGACAGTCGAACTCAGTGAACGAGAAAGCAGTCGAATCAGATAAGGTGGCTTATCCATGCCTTAT
>NW_010965226.1:185934-186370 GCF_000463585.1 Tarenaya hassleriana | reverse complement strand
GAAAACGGGGTCGAAATCGGATCTGAATCGGGACCGAAACGACGAAGAACGTGATCTGATCGCGTTTTTCCGCCTAGACCGAACGGTCTGGTCCTCTGGACCGGACGGTCTAGGGTTTGTCGTTTCCATGGACTAAATGACCTCAGTCCGTTCGGACCAAGATGTTGGACCGAACGGACTAAGGTGTGTAGACCGAACAGACTGCTTAGCCAGTCCGTCCGGTCTAGGTCACTAGTCCGAGAGAGAGGTCCGAAGGGGCAAGTCCGAACGGTCTGGAGAGTCGGACCGAACGGACTGAAGAGTAAGTCCGAACGGACTGACCATTCCAGACCGAACGGACCGACTATGACCCGAAGACCGAACCGCCTAGACTGATCGGTCTAGGCCATAGACCGAACGGTCTAGGACCCGACGCTTCACCAAAATTAGATTTTGC
>NW_010965226.1:184383-185556 GCF_000463585.1 Tarenaya hassleriana | reverse complement strand
TGCTAAGTGTGTACCTCCCATTACTAGAGCGTCTGTCAAGGCATCGATCGTCTGTAACACGGGTCATGCCAAAGCTGAGCGTGCCAGATTATCTTTGTGAGGCAGGGTGGAAAATCGTGGTTCCCACATCTTAAACATGGTTTAACTTAGGTTAAGTTGTCAAGTTTGACTTGAGATGTAATGGTACAGATGAGACGAATATGCAATGATATTCGATATCATAGTCTCATAAAGGATCTAAGAGTCACATTGGATGTGATCGACATTAGATGTCTACCCAAATAGCATAAAGATGGGTGTAACAATCCATTCTTATGCGAAATATGGATCTTAGTCCCATATAGAAAATTATGATAGGGTTATTTTTCTGTATGGGAATATAGCTCGTTTTTGCATCTATGTTGTCATTGTTTGATGATGGACTAGCTGGTAGTGGTTCATAGATATGTAGACACTAATTGATGATGGGCTAGCTGGTAGTTGATCATTAATTGATTCTGCATTTGTTTTGTACGTTCTGTTTGTCTTTTTGTAGGACATGGCGTCAACCGGTAGCGTACCGAGTTTGACAATGCGATCTATCTTTGAGAAGGATAAGCTTACCGGGACGAACTTCTTAGATTGGCGTCAACCGGTAGCGTACCGAGTTTGACAATGCGATCTATCTTTGAGAAGGATAAGCTTACCGGGACGAACTTCTTAGATTGGTATCGGAACTTGAGAATTATTCTCAAGCACGATAAGAAGTCTTACGTCCTGGAAGGGGCTCTAACACCAGAGCCTGCAGCCAATGCCACGAGAGCCGTCAAGGATGCTTGGTTGAAGCATCAGACTGACGACATCGAGATCTCATGTCTCATGTTGGGAAGCATGGCCCCGAATCTGCAGAGGCAGTTTGAGGGGAAGAGCATGTTTGATATGATCGAACAGCTCAAAACCATGTTTCAGGAGCTAGCGCGTACTGAAAAGTACAAGACGCTAAGGGCTCTAGTGATGACGGAGATGCCGAGAGGCAGCTCTGTCAACACCCACGTGAGCTCGCATGTTGAGGAACTTGAGCGCATGGGAGTGACACTCGATGCTGACTTGGTTGCAGACTTGATCCTTATGTCATTGCCTGAGGACTATAACCAGTTCGTGATGCAGTATCATATGCATGGGATGACTAAGAGC
>NW_010965226.1:182086-183119 GCF_000463585.1 Tarenaya hassleriana | reverse complement strand
TCAAGACACTTCGATCTGATCGTTGTGGCGAGTATATGAGCCAAGAGTTCTTTGACTATCTGGTTGATTGTGGTATTGTATCACAATTAACTCCTCCCGGAACGCCACAGTGGAATGACATGTCTGAACGGAGGAACCGAACACTGTTAGACATGGTTCGGTCAATGATGAATCAGACAGATCTTCCGAAGTCCTTTTGGGACTATGCTTTAGAGACCACTGCATAACTGCTGAACAGGAGTCCAACGAAGTCGGCTGAAACGACGCCATATGAGATATGGACGGGGAAGCGTCCCGCGTTGTCGTTTGTCAGAATTTGGGGTTGCGACGCTTATGTGAAGCGTCAGATGACTGATAAGTTATCCTCCAAATCTGATAAGTGTTTATTTGTAGGCTACCCTAAGGAAACTAAGGGTTACTACTTCTACATTCAGGCAGAGAACAAGGTGTTCATTGCCAGGAATGCGACTTTTATGGAGCGAGAGTTCGTCTCCAAAAGAGTCAGTGGGAGTAGGATCGAACTTGAGGAAGTTCGAGAGCAGCAAGTAGACGCTGAGCCGAGTGAACAAGTTGAAGATGTTCAACCTGTTTCACTGCCGGTTGTGACTCAACCTTTGACGAGTGAACCTCGGAGATCAGGCAGGATTCGCCAAGAGCCAACGAGATATGGATTTCTCGTGACTGGGAATGAGGAACTCATGTTATTAGAACATGACGAGCCTACCACATACCCAGAGGCTATGGCGAGTCCGGATTCCGAGAAATGGCGCGAGGCTATGAAGTCCGAGATGCAATCCATGTCAGACAACCAAGTATGGACTCTGGTTGATGTATCTGAAGGGATAAAACCCATCGGATGCAAGTGGATCTTCAAGAAGAAGACCGACATGGATGGCAACGTGCACACATATAAGGCACGACTTGTGGCGAAAGGATTCCGTCAAATTCATGGTATTGACTATGATGAGACCTTCTCGCCCGTAGTTATGCTGAAGTCCATCAGGATCCTACTTGCCATAGCCACATATTATGA
>NW_010965226.1:168748-181578 GCF_000463585.1 Tarenaya hassleriana | reverse complement strand
TTCTTGGTGTACGGTGGGTCGGAAGACGAGCTCGCTGTAAGAGGTTACACCGATGCTAGTTTTCAGTCAGACCCGGATGACTACAGATCGCAGTCTGGCTATGTTTTCTGCTTGAACGGAGGCGCTGTTAGCTGGAAGAGTTCCAAGCAAGCGACCGTTACAGATTCTACTACGGAAGCTGAGTATATTGCAGCGTCGGACGCAACAAAGAAAGCTGTTTGGATCAGGAAGTTTGTTGGAGACCTGGGTGTCGTTCCTAGTGCTGATAGCCCCATTGCTCTGTATTGTGACAACAATGGAGCGATCGCACAAGCGAAAGAACCCAGATCCCATCAACGATCCAAACACATACTCAGACGGTTTCACCTTATCAGGGAGATCATAGACAGAGGAGACGTGCACATTTGCAGAGTGTCGACTGATGACAACATTGCCGATCCGTTGACGAAGTCTCTCCCTTCTTCGAAGCATGAGGGTCATGTTAGGGATATGGGCATTAGATGTTTAGCAGTTCATGATTAGATCAAGTGGGAGAATTATTGGTTTAGTGCTCTATGATGTACTGTTTATGAGCTTTATTTAGATACATTTGATGTATTGATACTTTCTATGTTTTATGAGAGTATTTGATTCATTACATGTTCTTGTATACTAGATGTGTTATGAAATCTATATATCATTATGAATGATATTAAACTCCCTAGTCTTGTGTCATTATGGGAATGTTGACATAATAAGACTAGTATGATATGTGATTGATGATCATATAGATGATCATAGGTATTAGATACGATCACAGTCATAGGTATTCGTTGGAGAACGGAATACTGGAATGACCCGGATGAGATTGTCACATGGACTAGCGTCATGACTGGAATTTCATATGGTGGTTCCATGATTAGATCCTAAGACCTGAGATATCTACGGAATCCAACATGAGGAGTTACGCGCTTTGATTACGTCAAACGTCCTGCGTAACAGGAGGACTATAAAGGCGTGTATCAGGTATGAGACGAATCATGTACTGGATTGTAGATAGTCAAGACGAGATTTTTACCTCTCGTAAAAGAGAGAGATATCGCTGGGCCCCTCGCGTGAGCGAGACTGTAGAAATTTGTGGCCGCACTATAGACGAACGTCGTCTATTTCAGACAGTCGAACTCAGTGAACGAGAAAGCAGTAGAATCAGATAAGGTGGCTTGTCCATGCCTTATATTCGACATATGATATCGTGATACAAAAGGTTCATCAACTGGAATCATCACTGGCGTTCGTAAGATCACGACCAAACTCTATTCGAGATAGGTAGTCATAGTGTCTTGCTAGAGACCGCCTATGACTTGTATATCCGGAATAGAGATTTCGGGTTATACTGCTATATCGAATGAGCCTACAGGATCACACACGTAGGGAAGGACAAATGCACGAGAAAACGTCGAGAAATCTGGATAAGTGGTCCGGACCGTCCGGTCTAGGAGTAGACCGAACGGACCGGAGCATCTAGTCCGAACGGACCAAGTTGTTGGACCGAACGGACTAGAGAGCTCAGTCCGAACGGACCAAATGTTGGACCGAACGGACTGACCCATCAGTTCGAACGGACCCAGTTATGAAACTGGTCCGAACGGACCAAGTGTCCAGACCGAACGAACTACTAAGCAGTCCGTTCGGTCTGGGGTTCGGATTTAATTTTAAAGTCCGAATCTAGGGTTAATCACTTGAATAAGAGGAGAATTAGAACCCTAACACTAATGAGCCGACTTAGAGAACTTTTCAGACCCTTTTAGAGAATCTAGAGGGTTGAAGAAGTGATCTTAATCTCTCTTTCTCAAAGCACATCATTGAATAGAAGATTCGTGTCCTAACAGACAAGTTCCAAAGGTTGGAATCCATCCCGAGGTGTGGATACGTGTAGAGGGCGAGGTATTCTTTCTGCCTATAGTGATCGGACGAACACATCAATTGAAACAGGCCCCGGATCGATTGAGGTAAGCGTTCTAACGTTTCTACAAGATCATGCATGATAGATTTTAGGGTTTTATCAAATTTTATCTTACATCCGCTGCGCAAACCTTAGAACCGATCTCTTAGGAATAGGATTCGCTCATGAGATCCCAGGAAAACCCAACAGTGGTTTAGTATCTTTTTTGGACAGGAGATACCGGAGTGCGGCGTGATCAGTGAAGACAATGACTTTGGCCCCAATGAGGTATGATCGGAACTTCTCGAACGCGAAGACAAGTCCTTTTCCATCGTAGTGTAGTTCGTCTGAACATCATCTAGGGTTCGGCTTGCGTAATAAATAGCGTGAAGTTTCTTGTCTTTATGTTGGCCGAGAACTGCGCCAACTGCGTAATCACTGGCGTCACACATGATCTCGAAAGGTAGATTCCAATCAGGAGGTTGGATGATAGGGGCAGACGTCAGAGCTTTCTTCAGAGTTTGGAATGCAGTATCGCATTCGGCCGTGTACTCGAATAACGCTTCCTTGCAGAGCAGATCGGTAAGAGGTTTGGAGATCTTGGAGAAATCTTTAATGAACCTCCTATAGAAGTCAACATGACCGAGAGAACTGCATATGCTTTTGACGTTGCAAGGAGGGGGCAGTTTCTCGATTACATCTATCTTCGCTCGGTCGACCTCAATCCCTCTTTCCGAAATCTTATGGCCCAGAACGATGCCTTCGCAAACCATGAAATGACATTTCTCCCAATTGAGCACTAAATTAGCCTGTGAGCACCTGTCTAAGACTCGAGAAAGATTCGTCAGACACACATCGAAAGAGGGTCCATGGACGGAAAAGTCATCCATAAACACCTCCATAATATCTTCGATGACATCTGAAAAGATAGCCATCATGCAACGCTGAAAAGTGCCAGATGCATTACAGAGACCAAAAGGCATACATACGTCTATAAGCAAATGTATCATATGGGCAGAGGGATGTATAGGGATCTGAAAGAAACCTGAGTACCCACCAAGAAAGCAGAAATAAGAATGTAGAGCGAGTCGTTCGAGCATTTGATCGATGAATGACAGTGGAAAATGATCCTTCCTTGTATTTGCATTAAGTTTCCTGTAATCAATGCACATACGCCATCCTATGACAGTCCTTGTCGGTATCAACTCGTTCCGATCATTTTTGATGACTGTCATCCCACCTTTCTTCGGCACCACCTGCACAGGACTAACCCAAGAGCTATCGGAGATAGGAAAGATAATACCTGCGTCTAGAAGTTTCATTACTTCTTTCTTGACGACGTCTTGAAGCTTTGGATTGAGACGACGTTGATGTTCAATAGAGGTTTTTGTCTCATCTTCGAGGTGAATCCGATGCATACATAAGGATGGACTGATACCTTTGATATCGCCGATCGTGTAACCTATCACTTTCCTGTATTTGCGCAGCATTGCTAACAAAAGATCGACTTGGGAGGAATCCAAGTCGGCGTGAATGATAACAGGATATGTGGAATTGGATCCAAGGTATTCATACCGGAGTCCTTTCAGAAGAGGCTTCAATTCGAGTGTCGGTGCACATTCCGGATTCCAATCGTTGATTTCGGGGTAGTTATGACGGTAAAGACAGAATCAGTTAGTGGGTTGGAAGACATACCTGAATCAGTGGCGGCTAGAGGGAAAGCATGCGATGAAGTTGGACCAAGCAGAATGTCTGAGACTAAACACGATCGGGTGGTGTTTATAGACACGATCGTGTCATATTGAGCTAAGAGAGCGACACGATCGTGTACCACGTTAGACACGATCGGGTCAGATTTCGGAAATCGTTCGGAAATTGAGGTACTGTCCACATGATCGTGTTGAAGCAGAGACACGATCGGGTCAGAATGCTGAAATCTGTCGGGTGCTGAAACACCGACAACACGATCGTCTTGCCCTAGAGACACGATCGGGTTGTTTTGCTGAACTATTCTAGGAATTGAAACACCAGTGACACGATCGTGTGGAGGGTTAGACACGACCGTGTCAAGCTCGACATTCCCTAAAAATGCATCATGCTCTAAAATATGACTGTAGATCCACATCTGGTCAATGTCGGCGTAGATGCTATCCTGCGAAAGAAGATTTAATTCTAAAGGATATTCACGATGAAATTGATGCATCACCTTATTGGCTAGAGGTCCGAAGATATCAATGAGACAAGCGGATTCTGTAGACGACGGTGCTTGAGGGTTTTGTCTAGAGTGAATTCTACCGTCTCGTCACTAATCTTCATGGTGAGGCGACCTGCTCGAACATGAATAACAACATCGGCAGTGTTAAGGAAAGAGCGACCTAGAATGATGGGTACCTTAGAATCTTTGTCCATGTCTAGAACCACGAAATCTACTGGGATGTAGAAACTTCCGACTTTCAAAGGGACGTCTTCAAGTATTCCAACATGGTACTTAACAGAGCGATCGGCCAATTGGAGGGCCATCCGAGTGGGTTTTAGTTCACCCACGTTAAGCTTCTTAAAGATGGAGAGTGGGAGAAGACTGACGCTGGCGCCTAAATCACACAAAGCACGATCGATGTAAATGTTACCCAATGTACAAGGGATCGAGAAACTACCTGGGTCTGAGCGCTTGGGGGGTAACTCGTGTTGTATCAATGCACTGCACTCGACTGTGAGAGCCACGGTTTCTTTCTCGACAACCCTCTTCTTGGTCAGGATGTCCTTCAAAAACTTAGTATACGAGAGAATCTGTAAAATAGCTTCAGTAAAGTGCATGGTTACCTCGAGCTTCTTTAGCATCTCTGCGAACTTAGCGAATTGGCTGTCTTCATTGTGCTTCCTCAGGCGGGATGGAAATGGTACTGGTGGAGGCCTAGGAAGAGGAGGTACGTATGCTGGTTCGGGCGTGTCCTCCGGACTGGCATGATCATTCGAAACCTCGCTTTGCTCAATCATTGGGGAGTGTCGGTTGTCTACCTGTTTACCATTCCGCAGAGTGATGGCATTAATGTGTTCGCGAGGGTTGGTCTCAGGTTTACCTAGAAGGGCGCTAGATAGTCTTTGAGAATTTGCTGCCAACTGGGCAATCTGATTGTCTACGAGCTTAAAATGGGCATCCATGCCAGCGAATTGAGTGCGAAACTCCTGAATCGTCTTTGCCTGTTCCTGCATGAGTTGCTGAATAAGAGCATATGTATCTTGCGAAAGGTCACGATTACCAGAAAGCGTGGGATTGTTGTAGGCCTGCCCCGGAGCTCTGTAGTTGGAGTTCTGATTAGGACCCCTGGATTGAAAAGCAAAACAGGGTGGAATCCTCTGATTCGGATTGTGAGATGCCCTCGGGTTATTTGGTGTAGGATTCTCGACGTTGTTGGACTTGTAAGAGAGATTAGGATGATTCCTACACCCTGGATTATATGAGTTCGTGTAGGTGTTGTTGTTCACGTAGTTGAGATCTTCGGTTCTCTCTTCCACTGCATACATGTCGAGATCATCTTGGGGGAGTGTAGGAGCATCTGTGGTGGAAATCAGGTTGGGTTCGCAAATTTAGCATTAAGTGTTGCCAACTGATCAATCACCATCTTCATGCTGGGGTCGCCTTCTCTCTTTGTTATATCGCGAGAATATTCGCTCGGAACGTCTTCCTCTTGAGCCATCATCTCAATGTGCTGTTCCAATTCTGTGAATGACTTATTTTGGATGCTGCCGCCGCAGGAGGCGCGGATCAAAGTCTTGGTATCGTTGCGGAACCCTCGGAAGAAAGTGTTGATCAAATAATTCTTGTCAAGTCCATGATGAGGGCATGATTTCTGATATCCTTTGTATCTTCTCCAAGCATCGTGTAAACTCTCCCTTTGATCCTACTTAAACGAATGTATACCGGAGAGAGCTGCTTGGGTGCGATGGGTTAGAAAGGACTTAGACATGAACTGAACTTCCAATTGATCCCACGTATGGATGGAATCAGGGGTTAAGTCCTATAGCCATTCCAGTGAAACATCCATTAGAGTCCAGGGAAAAGCGAGTAGACGGAGATCATCATCCGTCACCCTGGCCTCTCTTTTGATCGAGCGACACATCATCTTGAAGCGCGTAAGATGTGCGTTCGGGTCTTCGTTTGGCCTATCCCGGAAGGAGTTATTGCTAAGCATCTGAATGGTAGCCGGGTTAAGCTCAAAACGAGTCATATCGATGGTCGGCAGTCGTATACCGGCCATAAGCTCGGTGTGCTTTGGCGTGTTGTATTGAGCAAAAGTTGAGTCAACATTGCCTTCGGCATCACCGGGAAAAGCAAGATCTCGATCGTTCTCCATTTGCCTCTGCTGTCGACGGATGTGTGTAATGGTCCTTTCAAGTTCAGGATCAAAAGGCACTAGGTCTGATGTCCCAACACTTCTGTTCATGCACCAGGGAAACCTGCGCACAAACGAAAAAAAACAACAACAGACAAACGAAGAAAACGTGAGAAATCACTTAAGAAAAAGAAAAAGAAAAAGATCAAGACTAGATAGGATCTAATCCTGTTGCCTAAATTGTCCCCGACAACGACGCCAAAAACATGATGTCAGAAATCTAGGCGAAGAAATTCGATCAAGTTATAATAACCTAGACTCAACAAATACCGCAAGTGTACGGATCGTGTGCAGTAGTTATTCCAGGAATCGATGCTGCGGAGGTATGTAGCAGATCTTTCTCATGTACTACAACCCTAGGAATTGGAATTCACAGATGCTACGCATTTCCGAGACGAGCCACTACAAATAGGGGACAGGAAGGTCAAGAAGCTGTGGACGAAGGAGGTGCCACTCGTGAAGGTCTTGTGGCGGAGCCAAGGGGTCTCAGACATGACCTGGGAGCCGAGACAGAGATGCGTAGTAGTTATCCTCATTTGTTTACATGAGCATTGTACGGACTCTTGTGTATAACGTTTGGGGATTATGTCAAACTTGTTAGTACGAATGGTTAAATGGCTATATACGGATAAGAATGAGATGAACTTTTTGAGGAGTATCATATGAATTCCGAATTCGAGGACGAATTCTTTTTAAGAGGGGAGGATTTGTAACACCCCGAATCCAGATTCGAATTTTTAATTAGTTTCGGAAAGAGAAACATTCGATCGACGGGCTTTAAAGACCTTAAAAATGGACACAAGATGTCGGGAAAAGGCTCGGGAATGACCACGTGCGAAAGGGGCAAGAAAACGGTGGAAAACGGGAAATAGGGTGCGTGGACCGACCGGTCCAGGCCGACAAAAACAGTGTTAAAATAAAAACAAAATATGGAGATTTGATATGATTGATAACAATTAAAGGCATAATATCGATTAAGAATAAAATATATATCGTGATAATTATATTTTGCCTTATTTGTTTCTTTCGTATCTTTATTTCCTTGTTTCTTTCAATAACTTTTCCTATAAATGTATGAATTATTTTCATTGTAATGTAACAAGAAGAAGAGATGTAGAAATAAAAGTGTTTCCGTTCTTTTATCTTTTGTTCTTTCTTTCTAATTTAATTTCCAAGAAGAAGAGATGTAGCAATAAAAGTGTTTGCGTTCTTTTATCTTTTGTTCTTTCTTTCTAATTTAATTTCCGCATTTTATTTTTCAATATGGTATCAGAGTCTGGTTGCGATCTGAACTATATGTTTCTTTTTTTCTAATTTTCTAATCTCTTCTTTTATTTTGCGTTTTGGATGTTCATATATCCAAATCGTTCAAAAGGGAGTTAAAAAAACCAGATTCAAACGATGTGCTATGACAAAAAGAAGTCAAAGCTAAAAACTCTCAGATCAAGCAAGATACTATGACAAAAAAAGTTAAAGCTAGAACTTTAAAGTCAAGCGAAGTGATTTGAAAGAGGTTAATACTCTCTAAATGAATGAAATTTGGTTTCTATGGATTGTTCTAATAACAGTGAAGTTTTTCATCATTTTGTTGTATCTTCAAGATTGATTTTTGAATTCTTTCAAAATCAATCTTGAGGGGAATGTTGAAATAGAAACAGAATATGGAGATTTGATATGATTGGTAACAATTAAAGGCATAATATCGATTAAGAATAAAATATATATCGTGATAATTATATTTTGCCTTATTTGTTTCTTTCGTATCTTTATTTCCTTGTTTCTTTCAATAATTTTTCCTATAAATGTATGAATTATTTTCATTGTAATGTAACAAGAAGAAGAGATGTAGAAATAAAAGTGTTTCCGTTCTTTTATCTTTTGTTCTTTCTTTCTAATTTAATTTCCGCATTTTATTTTTCAATAAACAGGGTGCGATCCAACTCGACTTGCGGACTTCCCCTGAGCTTTTCTCCACGCGTAGGGCACCAAATGATGCGTCGTGACCTGATCACTTGCGTGACGAGCTTTAAATTTATACCCGACACACAACTAATCCGCAAGTATACGGATGTCGTAGTACCGGGGTCGAACACAAGGACTTAAGCGGTTAAGTTAGGAATCGACTAAAACTAGGAAAATGGAGAAAATAAAATCGGAGAATTGTTTTTGTTGGTTTTCGTAAGTTGCAGAAAATTAAAAGAAAGAAAGTAAAATCAAAGACAATCACAATTCAAGAGGAGATAATCGATGGGAAAGGTTATGGGAATCGGGTTTCACCGATCATGCAAGGATGCCGTAAAGGATTATGGACCTAGATCATGCTCGTTCTAAGGTGAGGGATTCGAAGACTAAGGTCGGGTTCGGTTCTCTCAAACCGAAAACCCGCTATCCAAGAGAGCACTCTAGCCATTTTCATGGTCTAGAGTAAAATCTCGAATGCATTAAATTCCCTTGTCATAATCCTAGATTAAACCGAATCAAATTTCTTCGGATTCAATTTCAACCCAATTGATTGAATGCATCAAGAGACCAAGAACCCATGTCTCCATGTAATTCACAATCCTAAAATCTACCCACAAAATTCTCATCCAATGGGTAACATTAAACACCATTCAATCAACCTCTAGCAATCAAAACCCAAGCAATTGCATCACTCAATTTAACAAATCCTAGGTTTCCCTAAACATTCATTCAAGAGAGATAAACTTGGAGAACACAAATTTCATTCAAAGCAAGGATTTGAAAGCATAAAAAAGCATAATCTTGGGTCCAAGGTGAATACAAGCATCCTTACATGAGGGCTAATCCCTCATCCCACAACAAGAAACTACTCACACATCATGTTCAAGAACACCAAAATAGCTAGGGGAAACATAGAGAGAGAAAGGAAAAGAGATGCTCAATAGAATTTTCAATCTTCAAGCCAAAGCAAACTCCTTCTTTCTCAAGAATTCGGCCCTAGGTCTTTTGGAGGAGAGAAAATCGCCTCCTTTGCTTTCCCCAAATCGAGCCCCCTCAAAAAGTCCGAAAAAATCGCACTTAACCAGTTTCAGATCACGCGGTCAGCCGGACCAAGGTTTGGTCCGGCAGACCGGATGTAAAAATGAGACTTACGCGGCGCAGGTGTTCCTGGTCCGGCTGACCAGAAATTGGCCAGCTCCGGACCGGGACTTCAGTGGACTCCCCCCGGCTGACTCGGAGCGTGCTGGCGGACTGGGCTGAGGCAGAGAAATGCTGGTCCGGCTGACCAAAACTGGTCAGCGCCGGACCAGCTGCGCTTTGGGTCTGGTCAGGTCCTCTTCAGTTCGAACTCACTTTGTCCGGGGCTGACCAGTTCTGGTCGGCTCCGGACCGGATGAGTTCTTTTACTTCTTCCTCGTCTTTTCTCCTCGGTCCGACTCGATGTGCTGGGCAGACTTGGTCCGCCGGAGTGCATTCCGGTCAGCGGCGGACCAAACGCCTGTTTTCTCCGTTTCTCGCCGAATTTGTGCGTTATGCCCTCGGGGTCCTGCCAAAGTCAAGAAATAGTCCCGAAACCCTAGAATGGCTCTAAAAATGCCTAAGAATGTGTGGAAACCGTTTAGAAACCAAAGGCACACTCGTATAAAATCCAGATAAAATCCGAGCCATCAAATCCCTCCAGACTTAAATCTTTGCTCGTCCTCGAGAAAATAAAATCAATGAAACACGAAGTCTGAGAAGGACGGTGAGTTAGAAATCGGTGTTTGATGGGTTTCAAGATCCAGTTGCATGTCCACTGCTCAACTTATGGGAGTAGAATCGAATCTAGACTACTTTAGCTATTCTCTCTTGTCAGCTAAACTTTCCTAAGCATGGGATTTCTATGTCGTCCTTAGTCTACCATAAGAGTAATTCCGACTTCCAAGCACTCTCCTAAACCTATTTACCGTTTTTCTCCTCTAAGATATGTTGTCTCCTCTTTTTTTTTCGCATTTTTTTTCTTTTTCTTTTCTTCTTCTTTTCAAGAAAGTACTAGGAGAAGTAATATCCCGAGTTCCTAGGACGTTGAAGTTGACAAGTGTCTTCGTTTTTGTTTTTCTCTAATGATCATGGCAACACTTGTCCCACAACTTAGACCCGAACCGTCGAATTTCGACGCACTCATGTCATCGAATGATTTTCATTAACGATATAGTGACAGCGGAGTGTTGGAATGTGTATACTTTCTTCGCTTATTCCTACGACATTCTTTCCAAGAGACTATCTATCCTATGGGAGAAGCTTCGGGAACGGTTTTAGGGAGATATTTAACCTAGGTTCGGTCGGTCCTACTCTTTGGCATACCTAAAGACAACAATATACCCCACAACCTAGAATTGCAAGCATCGAAGAGAGGGTTCACTATTCACCTATTATCGACAATCTACTCGAACACCTAGAGGTCTAAGTCCAAATCGCTAAGCAGTCTCTAAGCAGCTATCACAATCATCTCATCATCGACCAATCTCAACTCAAAACGGTTTATGAAATGCATATACTTCTACATGTTCTAGACCTATATGTAACCAATGCAATGCAAGACTAGGTGGTGTCTATATGTACAAGTGCAAAAAATGCAAGTGTGGAATGCATCTATAGTGAGAAATCATTTTCTTTTGTATGCAAGTGAATGTATGAATGCACTCTAAAAGAGACTTGAAGCGATGTTAGATGCGCACCCCCCCAGACTTGAACGAGACACCGTCCGCGGTGTCACACAAATCCGAAGGGGCGGATATGTGGAATAGGAAATTTGGAGCTAAGCGAAATAGGAGGGGAAAGTGAGTGTATGACCTTGTGTCCAAGGATGAAGGATGCCTCCCCGCATTCCACTTGCGAATGATTCCACATTGCACGTCGTTGTTGAGCTTTTTGGATCTCACCAAAAACTCTCTAAGAACTGCCAAAGTCGGCTGCCCAAAGTCTCATGCGTCATTAGGATTTTTAATCTCCTTCTTATAAAGTGATTTTACCCTAATTTCAGTTCAATTACGAAAATACCCAGAGCCCAGAACGGACGGTCCAGAAATGCACGTGGACCGTCCGTTCCGGCAAGCAGAACGGACGGCTCATTCGACATAGCAGTATAACCTGAAATCCCTATTTCGGGTATACAAGTCATAGGCGGTCTCTAGCAAGACACTATGACTACCTATCTCGAATAGAGTTTGTTTGTGATCATACGAACGCCAGTGATGATTCCGGCTGATGATCCTTTTGTATCGCGATATCATATGTCGAACATAAGGCATGGACCAGCCACCTTATCTGATTCGACTGCTTTCTCGTTCACTGAGTTCGACTGTCTGAAATAGACGATGTTCGTCTATAGTGCGGCCACACATTTCTACAGTCTTGCTCACACGAGGGGCCCAGCGATATCTCTCTCTTTTACGAGAGGTACACATCCCGTCTTGACTATCTACAATCCAGTACATGATTCGTTTCGTACCTGATACACGCATTTATAGTCTTCCTGTTACGCAGGACGTTTGACGTAATCACAGCACGCAACTCCTCATGTTGGATTCTGTAGATATCTCAGGTCTTAGGATCCAATCATGGAACCGTCATATGAGATTCTAGTCATGACTCTAGTCCATGTGACAATCTCATGCGGGTCAGTCCAGTATTCCGTTCTGCAACGAATACCTATGATTGTGATCGTATCCAATACCTATGATCATCTCTATGATCATCAATCACACATCATACTAGTCTTATTATGTCGTTATTCCCATAACGACATAAGACTAGGGAGTTTAGTATCATTCATAATGATACATGGATTTCATAACAGATCTAGTATGCAAGAACATGTAATGAATCAAATACTCTCATAAAACCATAGAAAGTATCAATACATCGAATGTATCTAAAGAAAGCTCATAAACAGTACATCATAGAGCACTAAACCAACAATCTCCCACTTGCTCTAATCATGAACTGCTAAACATCTAATGCCCATATCCCTAACATGCCCCTCATGCTTCGACGAAGGGAGAGGCTTCGTCAACGGATCGGCAATGTTGTCATCTGTCGACACTCTGCAAATGTGCACGTCTCCTCTGTCTATTATCACCCTGATAAGGTGAAATCGTCTGAGTATGTGTTTGGATCGTTGATGGGATCTGGGTTCTTTCGCTTGTGCGATCGCTCCATTGTTGTCACAATACAAAGTAATGGGGCTATCAGCACTCGGAATGACACCCAAATCGCCAACAAACTTCCTGATCCAAATAGTTTCCTTTGCTGCGTCCGACGCTGCAATATACTCAGCTTCTATAGTAGAATCTGCAATGGTCGCCTGCTTGGAACTCTTCCAGCTAACAGAGCCTCCGTTCAAGCAGAAAACATAGCCAGACTGCGATCTGTAGTCATCCGGGTCTGACTGAAAACTAGCATCGGTGTAACCTCTTACAGCGAGCTCGTCTCTCGACCCACCGTATACCAAGAATACATCATTAGTCCTTCTCAAGTACTTCAGGATGTTCTTGACGACGATCCAGTGCGACTCA
>NW_010965226.1:165788-167942 GCF_000463585.1 Tarenaya hassleriana | reverse complement strand
GGCGGACCGTCCGTTCTGGACTTTCTGGTCCGTCCGTTCCAGCCCCTTCCGTCTCGGTTTTTCGTCGTTTTCTCTCGTGCATTTGTCCTTCCCTGCGTGTGTGACCCTGTAGGCTCATTCGACATAGCAGTATAACCTGAAATCCCTATTTCGGGTATACAAGTCATAGGCGGTCTCTAGCAAGACACTATGACTACCTATCTCGAATAGAGTTGGTTCGTGATCTTACGAACACCAGTGATGATTCCGGCTGATGATCCTTTTGTATCGCGATATCATATGTCGAACATAAGGCATGGACAAGCCACCTTATCTGATTCGACTGCTTTCTCGTTCACTGAGTTTGACTGTCTGAAATAGACGACGTTCGTCTATAGTGCGGCCACACATTTCTACAGTCTTGCTCACACGAGGGGCCCAGCGATATCTCTCTCTTTTATGAGAGGTACAAATCCCGTCTTGACTATCTACAATCCAGTACATGATTCGTTTCGTATCTGATACACGCCTTTATAGTCCTCCTGTTACGCAGGATGTTTGACGTAATCAAAGCACGCAACTCCTCATGTTGGATTCCGTAGATATCTCAGGTCTTAGGATCCAATCATGGAATCGTCGTATGAGATTCAAGTCATGACGCTAGTCCATGTGACAATCTCATGTGGGTCAATCCAGTATTCCGTTCTCGAACGAATACCTATGATTGTGATCGTATCCAATACCTATGATCTTCTATGTGATCATCAATCACACATCATACTAGTCTTATTATGTCGTTATTCCCATAACGACATAAGACTAGGGAGTTTAGTATCATTCCTAATGATACATGGATTTCATAACAGATCTAGTATGCAAGAACATGTAATGAATCAAATACTCTCATAAAACCGTAGATAGTATCAATACATCAAATGTATCTGAATAAAGCTCATAAACAGTACATCATAGAGCACTAAAGTAACAATCTCCCACTTGCTCTAATCATGAACTGCTAAACATCTAATGCCCATATCCCTAACATGACCCTCATGCTTCGACGAAGGGAGAGGCTTTGTCAACGGATCGGCAATGTTGTCATCTGTCGACACTCTGCAAATGTGCACATCTCCTCTGTCTATTATCTCCCTGATAAGGTGAAATGTCTGAGTATGTGTTTGGATCGTTGATGGGATCTGGGTTCTTTCGCTTGTGCGATCGCTCCATTGTTGTCACAATACAGAGCAATGGGGCTATCAGCACTTGGAATGACACCCAAATCGCCAACAAACTTCCTGATCCAAATAGTTTCCTTTGTTGCGTCTGACGCTGCAATATACTCAGCTTCTGTAGTAGAATCTGCAACGGTCGCCTGCTTGGAACTCTTCCAGCTAACAGCGCCTCCGTTCAAGCAGAAAACATAGCCAGACTGCGATCTGTAGTCATCCGGGTCTGACTGGAAACTAGCATCGGTGTAACCTCTTACAGCGAGCTCGTCTTCCGACCCACCGTATACCAAGAATACATCTTTAGTCCTTCTCAAGTACTTCAGGATGTTCTTGACGGCGATCCAGTGTGACTCACCTGGATCTGACTGGTATCTACTCGTAATGCTCAACGCGTAGGATACATCCGGTCGAGTACAAAGCATGACATACATGATGGATCCAATTGCCGAAGCATATGGAATCCGGTCCATGCGTTCTCGCTCATCAGGTGTCGTAGGACACTGACTCCTGCAGAGAACTGTGCCACTGCTCATCGGTAAGGTTCCTTTCTTGGAATCTTGCATCTTGAACCACCCCGCCGCTTCTTGCTGGAGTTATTCTCAACAACAAGCACAGTCTTGGGCACCACAATATCCTGCTCGACCGATTTCAGTATCTCATGCAGTTCGGCTAAGCTCTTAGTCATCCCGTGCTTATGGTACTGCATCACGAACTGGTTATAGTCCTTGGGTAATGACATCAGGATCAAGTCTGCAACCAAGTCACCATCGAGGTTCATTCCCATACGCTCAAGTTCTTCAACATGAGCTCTCATGTTGAGGACGTGGGTGTTGACAGAGCTACCTCTCGGCATCTCCGTCTTCACTAGAGCTTTCAGCGTCTTGTACTTTTCAGTACGCGCTAGCTCGTCAAACATGGTCTTGAGCTGATTGATCATATCAAACAC
>NW_010965226.1:160616-165219 GCF_000463585.1 Tarenaya hassleriana | reverse complement strand
GGGATTTTCGAAACCACACTTAGATCAAGCATCTACTTTCAAGCTATGAGAACCACCATTTCTCCATCTTGCCTTACCAAGATAATACGGCACACCCAGCTTTGGCATGGCCCATGACACGTACGATCGAGACCTTGACAAGTGTTTTACTTATAGAGCTTCTAGATCTAATCGGTTTCTGTGCAACGATTGTTCATAATCCGAATAGACCATCCATTCGATTATGCAATCCCAATCCCGGAGCTCCCACTCAATCAAGCATATCTAATATCTCGATTAAGTTACATGCATTCATTCACTATGGACTATCCATAAGAATAAATCATGTCTATTTGATTCACAGTTGATCAGATTAAGCAACGATTGCACAATCGGATCAGAAAACGAAAAATCTCGGAGTCTGGGTCTCGGACCGTCCGTTCTAGATGCAGAACGGACGGTCTACGTATGAGAACGGACGGACCACGTGATTCTGCAGACCGGACGGTCTAGACACTCTGGAACGGACGGTCCAGACCTTTCGGTCTATCCTCAGTCCGCCACCCCTGGTCCGTCCGGTCTGGTAAACCAGAACGGACGGTCTAGGGTTTGGTCACGTGATCAGATCACGTTTTTCGCGTTCTTGGCCCCGTTCAGACCCGAAACTGATCCGAATTCTCCTGTGAACCCAAAATTCGAACTCCTGCACTCTATGCAACATGAAACATGCAATCTACACTAGATTCAATCATCAAACATGCATAGAAATCAAAGCAAACATGGATTCAAACAATTCAAATGGCATCCTCAATGAGATCAGAAAATACCTCCATAACATCCTCAATGAGATCAGAAAATATAGCAATCATGCATCTCTGAAATGTCGCCGGTGCGTTACATAAACCAAAGGGCATCCTACGGTATGCAAAGGTGCCATATGGACATGTAAAGGTGGTTTTCTCCTGGTCGCTAGGGTGAATGGGGATTTGGAAGAATCCCGAGTAGCCATCAAGGAAACAGAAATGGGAATGCAAGGCTAACCTCTCTAGCATTTGGTCGATGAAGGGCAACGGGAAATGGTCTTTACGGGTGTTGGAATTCAGCTTTCTATAATCAATACACATTCTTCAACCCGTAACCGTCCTAGTGGGTATCAATTCATTATGCTCATTTTCTACCACAGTGATACCCCCCTTCTTTGGTACAACTTGCACGGGACTAACCCATGCACTATCCGAAATCGGGTAAATGATACCCGCATCTAACAATTTGAGCACCTCTTTCTTCACTACCTCCTTCATGGTGGGATTCAATCTACGTTGATGCTCAATGGAGGTTTTGGAACTATCTTCTAGATGAATGCGGTGCATGCAAAGGGATGGACTAATGCCTCTAATGTCATCTAGAGTGTAACCCAAGGCTTGTCTATACTCCCTAAGCAATGCAACTAATTCAGCTAGTTCCACATCAGTCAAGGCAGCATTCACAATTATCGGGTAAGTAGAGTTAGGTCCGAGAAATTCATACCTAAGCCCTTGTGGTAAGGGCTTCAATTCCACCTTAGGCGCGCTCTCTGGATCCCAATCTTTCTTCCCGCTCGTCTCCACATCGGGCTGCTTGACTTGAATGGAGGAGACCGGAGCTTGATGACTTGGAGAAGTTGATGGCTCCTCTCCGTTTTCCTCGTCCCTTAGCCAAGGGAACTCGCGGGCAGAACAAGTTAAGGGCTCAACGGCCCTGTATTTCCAACCCTCAAGCTCAATCGATGAGCTGCCATCTAAAGTTCGAACGATGCTCCGAACTTCCTCCCAATCGCAGTATACCTCTCTTGTACTGCGTTCAATGCCATCTCAAGGGGATCTGAGTCTCTGAACTCATCCCTTACTTCGTCGACCAGTGTGTCGATCAAGTCCAGGTAGAAGCAAGACTCTACCAAATGCGGTTGCTTGAGATTCTGATCAAGTCTGAATTCAACCGTCTCATCTCCGATCTTCATCGTAAGTCTTCCTTCTCTGACATGCACTACAGCATCAGTCGTGTTCAGAAACGGCCTACCAAGTATGATGGAGATTTTAGAATCCTCCGGCATGTCCAGAACCACAAAGTCGACGGGGACATAGAATCCCCCTACCTTCAGAGGCACATCTTCCAAGATCCCAGCGGGATACTTCACTGATCGGTTGGCCAATTGCAGTGCCATCCTCGTCGGTTTCAGCTCACCGACATTAAGTTTCTTAAATATGGAGAGAGGCAGCAAACTGACACTTGCGTCCAAATCGCAAAGCGCCCTCTCAATCTCCACATTTCCCAATCTGCACGGGATTGAGAAGCTACCGGGATCAACCATCTTCTGCGGTAACTCCGTCTGCAATATGGCTGCACTCACTTCTGTGCTAAGTGCCACTGTCTCCTTCTCAACCGTCCTCTTCTTTGTAAGAATATCCTTCAGAAATTTGGTGTAGGATGGGATTTGAAGTACTACCTCGTGAAACGGCATGGTCACTTCTAGTTTCTTCAACATCTCTGTAAATTTGGCGAATTGGCTGTCTTCATTAAACTTCCTCGCCCGAGATGGAAATGGTAGAGGGGGTGCCTGTGGAGGAGGCGGAATATACCTCGCCTCTTCCCCCTCTACAACATGGCCCTTGCCTTTATTTAAGGTGGCCCTCTGTGGTTCGTGTGAACCTTCTCCCTCTTCTCTGGTAACTGGGGAGGTCTCCGGAAGCTGCTTTCCGCTTCTCAAGCCTATGGCATTAATATGCTCTCTCGGGTTAGGATCAGCCTTACCCGGGAATTGGCCTTGAGGTCTCGTTTCCTGGGAAGCAAGCTAAGCAATCTGCTTGTCCATCATCTTGATATGTGAATCCAACCCATCCAATCTCTGCTCGAAACTCTCTTGCTTCCCTTTGAATCCTTGCATCTCTTGACCCAAGCTTGAAAACGAGTTTTTCTGATCGTGCATTAGCTGGGGTAACATCGACTTTAACTCTGACTCCTCTTCCTTAGCCTGAGGCGGAGGGGCTCTGTATCCTTGATTTCTCTGATTGTAGTCTTGGCCCTGATTCTGATACCCCTGATTCTGGCTCTTGTAGCCCTGATTCTGGTATCTAGGTTGAAATCCTGGGGGTCCCTGAGGTTTCGCTCCGCTTTGATGCTGAGGGTTCAACGCTCCTTGCGGGTTGCCATAAGAAAAGCCAGGGTGATTTCGATTCCCCGGATTGTAGAAGTTCGACTGATTGTTGTATTGATTTCTTCCCACATAGTCGACTTCTTCTATGGCTTCTTCTGCTTGTTCCACCATATACATGCCCGGTTTACCCTTCTGCGGGTTTGATGAACCGGACCTAGCAAGCTGTAGCTTGATGGCAGAAAGCTCTGAAAGAACGGCTTGTAAAGCCGAAGACTCGCTGGCATCCCCTTTAACATCAGCCTTAGGCAAAGATCGTCTGCTGCCCATTTCCCCTGAAATGTTTCTCCCTTTCGCCATCTTAGCAATCTGCGCCTCTAAAGCCTCGAAAGAGAGATCATACACACTGCCTCCACATGCTGCATCGACCCATCTTCTTGTGTCGTCCCTAAGGCCATGTATGAAAGTGGAGAGGAGGTATTTGTTGTCCATACCGTGGTGCGGACACATTCTCTGATACTCCTTGAATCTCTCCCAAGCATCATACAAGGTCTCATCATCATCTTGAGCAAAGGAGTTTATCTTGTTCAAGGCTAGTTGTGTCTTCATGGGAGAGTAATATTTCATCATAAACTTCTCCTCCATCTCATCCCATGTAGAAATAGAATTTGGCTCCAAGGTATAGAGTCAATCCCGTGCCTTATCCATCAGAGAGAAAGGAAATGCCTCAATCATCGCGTCTTCCATTGTCACGTCCGACGGCTTTTTAATGGTTCGACATAGCATCTTGAATTGCGTAAGATGAGAATTCGGATCCTCATTATACCTCCCTCTGAAGCTCATCTGATTCAGCATCTGGATGAACTGTAATTGAAGCTCAAAATGGTCTAAGGGTGATCGGTTGATGCACGAAAGCAACTGAGTATGCTTGGGCATGGTGTACATCCCAAGAGTCTGCGGATTAGCTCGGACGTGCTCTCTTGGTTGCGCTTCACCCCTTGCTGCTTCTTCTGCCATTCTGTCCTCTCTTCGTTTTCTACGGATTTCCCTTTCTGTTCTGTCTATGTCCGGGTCAAAGGCAAGCTCAAAATCTGGGTCGAGTTGTCTTCGAGTGGGACGTCTGCTCATGCACTAAGAGAACCTGCAAAAATAAAAGTCCAGAAAAAGGCAGAGAAGGTGAATCGAAGTGAATAAAAAGGCAGAGAGTAGGGAGAGACACCCGATAAAGTCCAGAACGATCCCGGAAAAGTCCAGGAAAATCGGAAAAAATCCAGAAAAATTCAGAAAAGTCCAGAAAATGTCTAGAATAACTTCGAAAAAGTCCAGGGAATTCTGAAAATGTCCAGAGAGGTCCCCGAAAAATCCAGAACAAGTCCAGAAAAGTCCAGGGAAATACAAACAGCAAAAATAATAAACAGAAAAATCAAGAAATAAAAGAAATAAGGAAAAATTGACTCAAGAGAAAAATAAAAATCACACAAACACAAAGAAAAAGGA
>NW_010965226.1:153757-159327 GCF_000463585.1 Tarenaya hassleriana | reverse complement strand
GCTAATCCCTCATCCCACAACAAGAAAACTACTCACACATCTTGTTCATAAACACAAAATCAACAAGATGAAGCATAGAGAGAGAGAGAGGGAAATAGATGCTCAATGATGTCTTCAATCTTCAATCCAAGGCAAATCTCCTTGTTCCTCCCTCAAGAATTCGGCCCTAGGTCTTTTGGAGGAGAGAAAATCGCCTCCTTTGCTTTCCCCAAATCGAGCCCCCTCAAAAAGTCCAAAAAAATCGCACTTAACCAGTTTCAGGTCACGCGGTCAGCCGGACCAAGGTTTGGTCCGGCAGACCGGACGTAAAAATGAGACTTACGCGGCGCAGGTGTTCCTGGTCCGGCTGACCAGAAAGTGGTCAGCTCCGGACCGGGACTTCAGTGGACTCCCCCCGGCTGACTCGGAGCGTGCTGGCGGACTGGGCTGAGGCAGAGAAATGCTGGTCCGGCTGACCAAAACTGGTCAGCGCCGGACCAGCTGCGCTTTGGATCTGGTCAGGTCCTCTTCGGTTCGGCGGACTGAGGGGCACGAAACTCACTGGGTCCGGGGCTGACCAGTTCTGGTCAGCTCCGGATCGGATGAGTTCTTTTACTTCTCCCTCGTCTTCTCTCCTCGGTCCGACTCGATGTGCTGGGCAGACTTGGTCCGCCGGAGTGCATTCCGGTCAACGGCGGACCAAACGCCTGTTTTCTCCGTTTCTCGCCGAATTTGTGCGTTATGCCCTCGGGGTCCTGCCAAAGTCAAGAAATAGTCCCGAAACCCTAGAATGGCTCTAAAAATGCCTAAGAATGTGTGGAAACCGTTTAGAAACCAAAGGCACACTCGTAAAAAATCCAGATAAAATCCGAGCCATCATGACCACCCCTGGACCCTCTACAATGCAGGCTTTACAGTGGGAATGAGCTACAGCTCATTTGAATCATCCTTGTCGAAGAAAAACCCCTGCAAAAATGGCATCTCAGCCATTTTCTCTGCAGAGAAAGAACAAAGGAGAAAGAGAAGAAAGATAGAGAGAGAGAGGAAGAGAAAGAGAGATAGAGAAGAGGAAAGGAGCTCGTGGGAGTAAAGAGGACTGACCTCAGAAGATCTAGGAGAGTCGCCATCGTCGGAGTCGCTGGAAAACGCCATCAAATCCGGCCAAAACTCAGATCTGAATCTGAGCAAGGTGAGTGGTTCGAGTTGCCTCTGTGTGAGCTCATTTTCATCGTTGTTATGGTGTTGATTCGATGAAACCTGGGCATGATTAGAAAGTGGAAGTTGCAATGAACACCTAGAAACAAACGGCACTCGATTTGGTTAAGAAATGAGTAAGTTATGAAAGTTTGAAAATCTAAGCAAAATTGTAAATTTCAGAGAAAAACGCAAAACTCGTTCTAAGTCCGACACTTTCGGGTCATTACCCAGAAAATAGGTGTGATCATTGAAGAAATTAATGATTAGAATCAAAAGAGAACATTTCAATGAACATTTAGAAACAAACGGCGCTAAATTTGGACAAGAAATGAGTGAGTTATGAGCCAACGAAGTCGGACCGGAATCTGGGACGAAATCGCGAAATCGCGATGTCTCTGGGCTCTGGACCGACCGGTCCAGACCCTGAAAATGCCGGAATGGTCCGAAATTGCCTGGACCGACCGGTCCAAAACAAGAAAACACCGAAAACACCCGAAATGGCCTGGACCAACCGGTCCAGACCCCGGGAATGGTCAACTCATTTTTTGGACCAAATAGTGCTATGGACGATTATGGAACCGTTTAACAAGTTCATGATTTAACTTATTCAATTTTACAAGTTTGAGAATTAATAGGCACCTCTACAAGTTTAGGAATTAATATTACTCCAAAATACAAATTCAGAAATTTTTAGGATTTTTTCTCTAAAAAAACTAAGGGAAAAAACCCTAAAAATTCCTGAACTTGTATTTTGGAGTAATATTAATCTCTAAACTTGTAGAGGTGCCTATTAATTCCCAAACTTGAAAAATTGAACACGTTAAATCCTGAACTTGTTAAACGGTTCCATATTCGTCCATAGCGTTATTTGGTCAAAAAAACGAGTTGACCGATCCGACGTGGCGCGCCACGTCACACGCCACGTCGGATCGGCCTTCCAAGGAAGAAATCGAAGAGCTCATAAAGAACGGCGCTTTTGATCGAAGGTTTTTTTTTAAGCTCTTCCCGAATTCCCCTGTTTTCATTCTTGTTTCGTTTCAATTAATCTTAGATGTGGTTCAATTTGTTGACATTTATCCGTATTTTGCTGGCGACGATGCTAAGAGTAATGATGATGAAGAAGAAGAAGTATGTGTAGATGGCGAAGCTGAAAATTCCGGAGATGAAGTTGCTCAGGTGTTAGCCGTGGCGGTAAGAACTCTTCTTCCATGGATGTTGATGATGTTGCTGATGGGCTGAAGGAACTTGACGTGGATAATTACGATGACGAGGATGAAGGTATGTCGGCTCCTTCTGTTTTGTTTCTCTGCATCAGGCAAGCATACTGTCACTATATATATATATATATATATATATATATATATATATATATATAATATCATGTAACCTTAACATGTCAATTACAATCATGCCCGTACAATCACATTGTAGCTAGGGCTAACCGTCAATTCCTCATCACCTCACGTGACGGTGCTGGTCACCTCACATGACACCTCACGCACTCGTCACTTCTCGTGACGTAAATATCACCTCACGTGACCCTGTGCGCCTCACGCGCTCGTCATGGAAATGTCACCTCACGTGGCTAAGTACGCCTTGCGCGTACCCACACAAAATAGTATCGACTACAAGTGTCAATCGGTATTGATATGTGTCTTCCCCAACATACTAACACGTGGTTCATCAGGAAAAAACAATCACAATTACGCTCTACCCATCTCGCTCTTTGGGAATTAATAGGCATCTCTATAAGTTTAGGAATTAATATTACTCCAAAATACAAGTTCAGGAATTTTTAGGGTTTTTTCCCAAAAACTAAAAAGATAAGATAACGAATTACAAGAAGAGAAGTAGTCTAAGTAAGTATTATTGCTACTGTGAACTGTCAAACCATGACATAGCTTGAATCATGTAAAAAATACACATACAAATATATATATATATATATATATATATATAACGACTTTAATTATATAATTTTAGGCCCGGATTTTAAAATATTTTACAATAATTTCGAAATAGAGGAAACACAAACTTTTTTTAAGTTATAAAAAACATACAATATCACACAAGTATATTTTGTTATAATAACAACTATATTTTGTTATAGAGAAAATAATCTAATAGTGGTAGTTTTTCTATCAAATATTCAAAATCTAAATTTATTATTAATTGTTTTTTAAAAAATATACTAAATAGAATATTTGAAAAAATACATTTAATTTAGGAATATTCTTTTTAATATAATTTTTTCTAAAATCATTCATAATCAAATTAGAAATTAAAAGATATTCATACTTTATTCACAAAAATCCTAAAAGTTTCTGAACTTATACTTTGGAGTAATATTAATTCCTAAACTTGTAGAGGTGTCTATTAATTCCCAAACTTACAAAATTGAATACGTTAAATCCCGAACTTGTTAAACGGTTCCATAATCGTCCATATCTCTATTTGGTCAAAAAAAGAGTTGACCGATCTGATGTGGCGCATGACGTGGCGAGCCAACTCAGAAACGTACCACTACGTCACGCGCTACGTCAGATCGGTCAACTCGTTTTTTTGACCAAATAATGTTATGAACGATTATGGAACCGTTTAACAAGTTTAGAATTTAATGTGTTCAATTTTGCAAGTTTTGGAATTAATAGGCATATCTACAAGTTTAGAAATTAATATTACTTCAAATTACAAGTTTAAAAATTTTTAGAGTTTTTTTCCCTTTTTATAAATATATCTTCATTTTTTTAAAATTTTATATATTAATATTGTTGTTTTTCTTAAATAAATCCGGATTCGGATACCCGCGAATATCCGACCATAATTCTGGATACCCATACCCCGGATACTCGTAAGTACCAAATTCCAGATACAAATCTTATAGTTAAATACCCAAGCCTCCCGAATCCAAATCTAAATCTTTCCATTTTTCCGGGTATGCGACCCGTGCTCACCCCTAGTACTCATCACGACCAGACAGCTTGCAACTTGTCGACTTTGTCAAAAGGTCCACGTGGATCAATTAAATATCTTACCCGCAATTAGATTCATAAAGTATTTATGCCCAATAAAGAAAATTTGCGATAATATCTAATAAATTTACATGCGGTGGAATTCATGATGCCAAAAGTTATAATGAGTGC
Organism: Tarenaya hassleriana; assembly: GCF_000463585.1. NCBI lineage: Eukaryota > Viridiplantae > Streptophyta > Magnoliopsida > Brassicales > Cleomaceae > Tarenaya > Tarenaya hassleriana. The sequence continues at coordinate 155,008 of NW_010965226.1, read as the reverse complement.
CTTGGAACTTTTTATAATTAAACAAATAAATAAAATAAGCAGCCGATAATGTTACTTATAAATAAATTTGTAGTATTATAAATCGATTTAAGAAAATGAAATTGTAATAAAAATAAAGGAAAAAACCCTAAAAATTTCTGAATTTGTAATTTGGAGTAATATTAATTCCTAAACTTGTAGAGGTGTCTATTTAATTCCCAAACTTGCAAAATTGAACACGTTAAATCATGAACTTGTTAAACGGTTCCATAATCATCCATACTATTGGGTCAAAAAACGAGTTGACCGATCCGACGTGGCACGTGACGTGGCGAGTCAACTCAGAAAATTACCGCCACATCACGCACCACGTCAGATCGGTCAACTCGTTTTTTGACCAAATAGTGCTATGGATGATTATGGAACCGTTTAACAAGTTCAGGATTTAACATGTTCAATTTTGCAAGTTTGGGAATTAATAGGCACCTCTACAAGTTTTATGAATTAATATTACTCCAAATTACAAGTTTAGAAATTTTTAGGGTTTTTTTTCCTAAATATAATACAAATTTATGAGAATTTTAAAACTATTTTAAAATAAGTTTCCACAGCGGAAAAATAAAACATTACAACCATTCTTTTAAAATAGTACATGTCCGAGTTAACATTTAAACACAATCATAAAAATATGGGATTATCGTCCCAAGTCTAAATACAAATACAGAAAAAATCGTACATAATGTTACAGCTTAGGAGTCGTCGTCAAAACTGCTACTCGCGTTCCTCGTGATCTGAAAAATTTAACAACGGAGGGCTAAGTATAACTGCTTAGTGAGTGGCCTGGGTTGAATCCGGTCATCCTATTCTCAATGAGAACGGTGTCAATCAACGAGAAAAGGTAGATGCATCTTGTTGCTATGAGTAGCTCAATCAATTCCTTTAAGTTATCTTTGACTGTGTAGTCTCATACCTACACAGTCCTCGGATCCCTCTCATTCGGGTGTGTTCGATTCATCTCTGTACCCCTACCCAGAAACTCGTCAGGAGTCGCACATTGTCCATGACTCTCGCAGTACTTTCCAGGAGGTCACCCATCCTAAGACTACTCCAGAGCCAGCACGCTTAACTTTGGAGTTCTCTCGAGATGGGCAACCGAAAAGGTAGATTCATCGTGTTGCTATGAGTAGCTCAATTAATTCCTTTAAGTTATCTTTGACTGTGTAGTCTCATACCTACACAGCCCTCGGATCCCTCTCATTCTGGTGCGTCCGA
>NW_010965226.1:141959-152651 GCF_000463585.1 Tarenaya hassleriana | reverse complement strand
GTAAAATAAGATTTGAGATATGATGGAGAATAATAATGGATACAATATCATTATGTCGAATATTGTGTAACTGATTTGTTTCCATTGTATCTATATTTCTTTTTATATATATATATATATAATATCATGTAACCTTAACATGTCAATTACAATCATGCCCGTACAATCACATTGTAGCTAGGGCTAACCGTCAATTCCTCATCACCTCACGTGACGGTGCTGGTCACCTCACATGACACCTCACGCACTCGTCACTTCTCGTGACGTAAATATCACCTCACGTGACCCTGTGCGCCTCACGCGCTCGTCATGGAAATGTCACCTCACGTGGCTAAGTACGCCTTGCGCGTACCCACACAAAATAGTATCGACTACAAGTGTCAATCGGTATTGATATGTGTCTTCCCCAACATACTAACACGTGGTTCATCAGGAAAAAACAATCACAATTACGCTCTACCCATCTCGCTCGAATGAGCTACAAAATATAGCATACAACATGCATATTAATCCCCGCTACAATCACCTGTATTGTGGTATCCGATCCTCGACCGATATACCATTTAACGCTATACAAACTACCTCAAACAATCACGCAACAAATCACTTGTTGTCATTGTTGGAAATTCCTGGGATCTCTACAGCGAATCTAATTCCTAAGAGATCGATTTTAGGATTTGCACAGCGGATGTAAAACAAAAATTTTCTATAAACCCTAAAACCATGCATGCCTGATTTCGTAGGAACATTAGAACACTTATCTCAATCGATCGGAGGTTTGTTTCAATTAGCGTGTTCGTCCGATCACAAAGGCAGGGAGATTATCTCGCCCTCTAAACGTATCCACACGACGGAAAGGATTCCAACAGCTTGGAACTTGTCTGCTAGGACTGGAAAACTCGTTCTCCAATGCGCCATGATTTAGGAATCTATATTGATCAGGGTTTTTCGATCTCCTAAACTCTCAAAAGGTCTGAAAAATCATGCTCCAATGATTAGGAGGTGTGCCGCTAATTATATAGATCATAAAACCCTAATTAGAGTGAGATAAGTAATTCTCGACGTCCGGACCGATCGGTCCAGGCTATAGACCGATCGATCCAGCCTGTGGACCGGTAGGTCTGGACATCGTCGTCTCGGTTATTCTCATCTCTTTTTCGCGCATTATCCTTCCTGTGTGTGTGACCCTGTAGGCTCATCCGATATAGCAATATAACCCGAAATCTCCATTTCGGGTATACAAGTCATAGACGGTCTCTAGCAAGACACTATGACTACCTAGCTCGAATAGAGTTTGTTCGTTATCTTACGAACATCAATGATGATTTTAGTTGATGATCCTTTTGTATCACGATATCATATGTCGAACATAAGACGTGAAAAAAGCCACCTTATCTGATTCAACTGCTTTCTCGTTCACTGAGTTCGACTGTATGAAATAGACGACGCTCGTCTATAATGTGGCCACACATTTCTACAGTCTCGCTCACACGAGAGGCCCAACGATATCTCTATCTTTTACGAGAGGTACAAATCCCTTCTTGACTATCTACAATCCAATACATGATTCGTGTCGTACATGATACGCGCCTTTATAGTCCTCCTGTTACGCAGGACGTTTGACGTATTCAAAGTATGCAACTCCTCATGTTGGATTACGTAGACATCTTAGGTCATAAGATCCAATCATGGAACCGTCACATGAGATTCAAGTCATGACGCTAGTCCATGTGACAATCTCATGCGGGTCATTCCAGTATTCCGTTCTCCAATGAATACCTATGATTGTGATTGTATCCAATATCCATGATCATCTTTATGATTATCTATCACACATCATACTAGTCTTAGTACATCATTGTTCCCACAATGATATATGACTAGGGAGTTTAGCGTTGTTCATAACCATACATGGATTTCATAACATATTATGAATCAAACACTCATCCATATAACCATACTAAGTGTCAATACATGAAATGTATCAAAATAAAACTCATATAGCAGTACATCATAGAGCACTAAATTAACAGTCATGTCACACATCTCACCATAAGTCATTACTCGATTAGTAAATTTTTCTCTTTCTCCGTTGGACCGTGTCGGTCCGTCATCGAATCAGTTCAATTCAGCCCTTCGATTTCGTTCGAGACACCTCGACCTCGCTCCTCGGCCTGCTTCGATGTGTTCTGAACTTCTGATATGGACCGGTCAGTCCTACCTCTAGAACGATCGGTCTAGAGTCTCTGTTTTATCCCAAGACTCCTTGGTCTTTTCTTTACTCTTTTCAGTCTGGACCTGTCGGTCCAGGTATTGGATTGGTCAGTCTGGATCTAGCCTAGACCTGTTGCTTTCCTTTGTTTCTAACCTAGACATGCTGGTCCAGACTCTAGACCAACCGATCTGGGTCCTGAAATTAGAACAACTCAAAATTTTCACGTTTTCCAGATTTTTCTCCGATTTCAATCGATTCATTCTCACTCGTTTCTCAACCAAATCATGTCAAATTTGTTTCTAAACGCTCATGGATACGTCCTCTATCTAAATCAAGAATCAAATCATCGATTTAACATAGTCGCACGATGAAAACGAGATCACATAGAGAAAACTCAAGCTACCACTACAAAAAAACCACAAATTCCATCCGGCATATCCGTTGGAAAAGGCCGAAAATCCGTTGGAAATCGACATTTCCAACAGATTTCCAACGGATATTTTTGTTAGAAAAACATCGTTGGAAATTCGATTCCGTTGGAAATCCGTGGTAATTTCCAACGGAATTCCAACGCGAGAATTCGTTGAAATATTTCAACGGATTTCCAAAGGATATTTCCGTGGCATAATTCCAACGGAAGTCCAATGGCATATCCGTGGCAAAATTTCCACCGATATCTGTTGGAATTTCCGTTAGAAAAATTTTCACGGATTTCCAACGGCATTAGCCACAGATATCCGTTGGAACTGCCATTGAAATCGTCGTCAGAATGTTACAACGACATTTACAACAGCTATCCGTTGGTAAATTATAACGGATATCCGTTGGAATAATGTGTTGGAAATTTGCAACGCTCTTTGTGACGGATATCTGTTGGAATCGATAGCTGATTCCAACGGATACCGGTTGGAATGCCCGTTGGAATTAAAAAATATATATATATATATAAATATAATATATAATAAACAAAATTAAAATTAAAATATTTAAATAAAAAAAAATTGTAATTAAAATTAATTGGCACTACGGGTTTCTTCGTCATTCACTGGTCCTAAAAATACGTGTCGTCGTTTCTGCTCCCGAACTCGGCGACATGTTGTGGAGTGGGCGATCACCTCGCATAAACTCAACAATTTGTTCGAGGTTACTCACTTGTTGTCTCGTCACCGCAAACTATTGTTCGAGTGTCTCGATCCGCCATTGTGGTTCGAGATCACTCTGCATACCGGGAGGAATTGCAACACCGAAATCATCAAACAAATCTCTTTACAACCGCTCCAATCCATAGGTGCGGCCCTTATTTGGAGAGACCGACTGAAAACTGTATAAAATATTTAAAATAAATTTAAAATACTAAAATTTAATATTTATAAAAAAATTATTAAAATTTTTACCTCCACATATTCTTGATCCATCGCAGAGAGACCAGATGAAGAACCCGCTGAGTCGCCAACATTTTGCGAGAGTTGGGTAAGTCTCTGAGTCACCGTGCTTATAACGCGTTCAGCACGAGAATCGACATATGGTCCATCGGACTTTTGGTGTGTCCGAATGACAACTCTACAATTGACGACGTTTTCCCCATTTCTTTCTCCTAATATATATATATATATATATTTATAAAATTATTAACGCAATAAAAATTAAAATTTTAAAAATAAATGAAAAATTAAATTTTAAATAATTTCATCTCTTTTTGCCGCTTATTGAATAATTTAACAACGGAGATATGACGATGAGGACCATCACCCTCGATTTTTTGGGCCAGACGACTTTGTTTCGCATGGGAACTCTTATTTTTTAAATGTTCCAAATTCCAATGCGAAACAAGTTGTTGGTACAAGTCATTTGTTACCCAATCTGGTGCCAGTCCATGCAGCTGATGACGACGTTTGACGTTGTTCATCATTTGTTTCAACCGCTGCATACCGAGCTGGTTAAATTCTTTGTAAACTTTATCGGTGTACTTTTTTTCCACCAAAAATTTGCTTTATACAAAAAAACTAGAGTTAGTAATAAATTTAATAAATTTTTATATTCAATTAAATATTTAAAAAAATTTACGATGAATGAATGCCACCAAGAACGTTTCAGGTAGTCGGGTACCACCGTCCAACAATAGTAGAGTTGAGGAAAATTAGACGTTATTATTGTCGTAAATTTTTTCCTCAACTCTTTATCGTTAACACCAAACCTAATAATTATATTTTATTATTAATATTAGTTAATAATATAATTAAAATATTTATTTAAATAAATTAATTAAAAAAATTATCATAATACCCCGTCAAGTTCGAGATCAATTAACGGAACCTCGCGAGTGTTGAAGAAGTTTAAAATATCTTCTACCTCCTCCAGAGTTATTTCAATCTCTGGGAATAGCGGCGGTGCATCCGCGGGATCCGAAAGACGAGAAGGTGGTGGCGGTGCTCCAGAAGAACCTGCCAACAATCCACCGAAAAATTGATAACGCCTACGAAACTGAAAAAAATAATAGTTATTAATGTTTAAAACATAAACAAATATTAATTTTAAACATAACAACTATATTACCATGAATGAGGAGGAAGAGTGGGGCGTTCGGATTATATAATCGAAAATTCCAACGGATTTCCAACGGACATCTGTTGGAATTCTGTGCGCGCATTAATTTCCTCTCACTTTTTCCAACGGATGCCCGTTAGAAATATATATTCTAACGGGCATCCGTTGGAAAATGCCTGGATTGTCTCGATAGACGCCAGGTGCCATGAACGGATTTAATGTTTCAGTAATTCCAATGGATGCCCTTTGGAAATATGGATTCTAACGGGCATCCGTTGGAATATGCATGTATTGACACCAGGTGCGTGGAACGGATTTAATGTTTCAGTCATTACAACGGATGTCCGTTGGAAATTTCCAATGGGCATCCGTTGGAATACTGGCGATCATTCGATTTTCGTGATTAAATTCCAATGGATGCCCGTTGGAATTTAACAATTTTTTTAAAAAAAATAAAATGCCTCAAAATACAAAGAAAATTCTTCAAAATATAAATAAATATGAAAACAAAAAAAAGAAACAAGTCTACATAGAATCTTCATCACTTTCATCATCCGGAGTTGTACCATGGTTCGAAACGAATTTGTCGATATCGTCTTGTACGTTTGACGAATCATCAAGTAACTCGTCCTCTATGTCAGGAAATGCAAGTGTATCGTCGTAATCATCTAGTTGGATAGGAAGAACCGGATCTTCGAGTTGCTCTTGCATTGGCTCATCGAGATCTTGTGTTGTCGACGAATCCACGATTAATCTTCGTGGGTTAATCTTCAAAACAACCGAGCATTGATCTTTTCGTCGTCGTTTCACCGATGTCGCAGAATGTTTCGGATATGGAATGAAGTATACTTGGTCTGTCTGATCCGAAAGTATAAAAGGATCATACTTTGTATATGAATGTTTCGGATTTATGTCAACACCTCCCCATCTATTTTTTCGTGAGCCGCGTCCCGACGTTGTATCAAACCAATCACATCCTGGATACTAGAGTTGGAAAATCTGCCGAAGAGCTCCAAAGAAATCAGGATCTTCAGATGACCCGTTTTTTATACAAACTCCATAGTTGAACGTGGATTTATGTTTTCCATGATCGTAAGTGTGAAACGTGTATCCTCGGGTGAACATTATCGGCCAACAAATGACTTTTCTCCCTGGTCCATGTGATAAATCTCTGACCTATGCTGGAATTCTATCACTGTATGACCGGATCTGCGCATAAAATTGATATGGATATATATTAAATTAAATATTTTGCATATATATATATTATATGATGAACAATAAAAACACACACATATATATAGTACTTACATAGTCTCGAAGCAAAGATGCATAATGTTGTTCCTTCATTCCTTCAAGTTCCTCTCCACTTAGATTAGGATATGTTGCCAAGACATCCTCGTCAAAAAGTCTTAAAAATATGTTATTAGTAAAAATATATATGTATAATTAATTCATTCATTAATTAAGTCATGAGTATATAAATGTGTACCTTTCATATGGTTTAAGTTCTTCACAGTTCAACAATATATATATGGCGATGTGGTTGTACTCTTGTACAGTTAACCAATATACTTCAGACTTGCCGTCGAGTCGTCCAGTAGGTTGAAAACTTTCGGGAATAAGTCCGAAACATGAATCATATTGGTAGAGATAACTTCTATCGTCTTCGCTAGTAGACCTCATTTTTTTCGTCTGGATATGAGATTCAAAATAGAAAGAACTGAAGTAGGAGATCTCCTCTAACAAATACTGTTTGACGATAGATCCTTCCACTGCTGTTTTGTTTTTTGCCTTCTTCTTGAGATGGAAAAAAAATCGCTCAAATGGATACATCCATCTAAATTGTACTGGACCTTCGTATATCGCCTCATCTGGTAAATGAATAGGTAAATGTTCCATCACATCAAAAAATGAAGGTGGAAATACCTTTTCCAAGGCGTAAAGTATCTCAGGGATGTTGCCTTTAAAAACCTCTAGGCTACTTCTTCTCAGAGATCTTGCATATATATCTCGGAAGAATGTGCTGATACCGCATAACGTTCCGTGGACACTGGATTTCAATAGCTCCGCAAATGCAATGGGAATGAGTCTTTGCATGAATACATGGCAATCATGACTCTTCATTCCCATAAGCTTTAATGAATCAGTATCAACGCATCACGCCAATTTGGATGCATATCCATCAGGGAATTTAACCTCTTCTTTTAACTATTTAAATAAGACCGTTTTACCTGGTCTTGTGAGTCTGAATATCGGCAATGGTGCATGACCATCACGTGTAAAATCCAATTATTTTCTCTTGCATATATTTTTAAATCTTTCCTCGAGTTGATGTTGTCTTTACTTCTCCCTGGCACATTCAGAACGGTGTTGTTGATGTCATCAAAAACGTTTTTCTCTATATGCATAACATCCAGATTGTGTCAAAGCGTTAGCGAACTCCAGTAAGGCAAATCCCAAAAAATACTACGCTTATACCAGTTATGCCAATCACCAAATCTTTTGCACTTCTTATGCCCAAAATTACCTCCACATTGCACAGAAGCTTGCAAATCATCCAACTATCCACTATTTATTCGCTCAGAATAAATTTGTTCTCCGGTTTGCATAACAGGTCCTTCCTCTGTAACGATTTTACCTTTGGTAAAAAGCGTACGATTTTGTCTGAATGGATGATCCCTTGGAAGAAATCTGCGAAGACAGTCAAACCAGCATGACTTTCTCTCATGTCTCAACTGAAACGCTTCAGTTTCCTCCATGCAAAACGGACATGCAAGTCTTCCATGTGTACTCCATCCCGATAACATACTGATCGTCCAAAGAAGAACCGCTCTAAGTGTAAAATTTTGTTTCACACTTACGTCGTAAGCAGAGACTCCAATGTCCCACAAATCCTTCAACTCCTTAATGAGCGGCTGCAAATACACATCAAAACTCTTCTTCAGATGTTCTGGGCCAGGAATCAATAATGTCAAAAACATAAATTCTTTTTTTATGAACATCTCTAGTGGTAAATTGTACGAGAAAAGTATAACGGATAATAATGAATACTGTATGTCAGACTGTCCATACGGACTAAAGCCATCAGTGCACAAACAAAGATACACATTCCTAGGCTCAGCAGCAAATTGAGGAAATACCATGTTGAAGTTTTTCCATGCCAAAGCATCCGGTGGATGTTGCATTTCTCCATCAACGGTAGAATGCGAGGCATGCCATCTCATATGCGAAGCCGTTTGTTGTGATTCATACAAACGCTTCAATATGTACGATACCGGCATATAGAACATCTTTTTATACGGAGTTTGTCTCCGTACATTCTTACTCGGACGGTATCTGTTAGCCCCACAGAATTTACACTTAACCTATTCTTTTTCTTCACCCCAGTAGAGCATGCAACAATTTTTGCAAACATCAATCTTTTCATAAGGCATTCCAAAATTCTTCAACATAGCCTTCGTATCATAATACGATTCTGGAGCTTCGTTATTTTCAGGTAAATACTCACGCAATGTTTGACAAAATGAATCCATTCAACTTTCGGTGACATTGTAATCTGTTTTAATACTCATCAATCTTGATGCGAGAGATAAACGAGACTGACCTTCTTTACATCCTTCATAGATAGGATGATTTGCCATATGCAATGATACGTGTGTACCGAGTCTAAAATCTATAACCCGATTCACAACTCACCGCAAGGATACGGATCGTCGTAACACGGGGTCGAACACGAGGACCGGTAGCTAAATCTAAACCCTAATCGAAACTAAATCAAAGCAAGCAAGTGAAAGTGATGGTGGAAATATGTGGAATCTAAAATAACTAAAATATGAAAGCAAATAAAAACGTGTAAACTATCAAGCAAAGATGATCGTGGATGTCGGGACCGTATTCGCGTGTATGGGTATATGCTAAGCATGCGAGAATCACGATATTGAATCTGTATTCGGGAATCATCAAGCAACAAAAATAGAGAAATCACCTCCAGACATATAACTCACTATCTAAATTTCTCTAAATCCATATCCCTATGTGATTTATCAAACTAGATGCATGAAGAACGCTATCATCAACCCTAGATCGATCAAACCATATTCCTATGTGAATAATACGATCTATTCTATCGATTTCGATCCGAAACTAAACCCATATTCCTATGTAGTTCAGAATCTAAAACAACTGATCAAGGGGTCAGCAAACATCAATTGACATGAAGTGCAAATCGATCAAACCGAAACAAATCCAAATCGCAACAAAGTTAGGGTTCAAACATACCCAAAACACAAACGAATCCCTAACCCACAGTCGTGGATCTATTCACGGTTCATGGAAAAACACAAAGCAAAACCGGAAATAGAAACAAAAGAGGGAGAAGAAAGACTCATGTCGACAGCAAGCGATCTTCACGTTCCAACTCTCCTTCTTCTTCCCGAAATCCCGTAAACTCCTATTTCTCTCACCAAAGCTCTCCAAAAGTCTGTATCTAAGTGTTCTCTAAGGTTTTCCCCTCTTCTAAGACGTGGCTAGGCCTTTTTTATAACCCTAGGGTCGCTCCCAAGAGTCCTTTTCCCTCCAGGACTCTAAAAATCGCGAATTAGGGTTTTTCTCTGTCAGGTCCGGTTCCATATGGAACTTGACCAGTTCCACCTTCTGTTTCTGGGAATTCTGGACACTTGAACCGGACCGAAATGGGTGAACTCGGACCTCTTGAACCGGCCGGTTCCATATGGAATCGGATCGGTTTCAATTTCTGGCAGATTTCTCAGGCTTCGCGATTTTGTTCATAACTTTTAGCTCCGATGTCGGATTTGCATGATTTTAGTGTCTACGCAAAGCTCTTGAAAGGATCTTTTTAACGGTGATTTCGCATGATTTGGATTTCTGTAGAGAAAGTTATTGATCTCGGAGCATGATTACCTCATCTGAACTTCATCTCTAACGCTCCAAAAGCGTTCCTTTTCGCATCCATTCATCTTTGAAACCTGTAACTCTGCAAAACTAAAGCACAACCGGGTTTTGTATCCTAACACGCCTAGAATGCCTATAAATGCATGTGATTATCCCGTAAAACCTAGACAAACTCTTATTAAAATATAGAGAAAAATAGGAGTTATCAAATCCCCCCAGACTTAAACCTTTGTTCGTCCTCGAGTAAAGAACGAAGGAATAAAATCTGCAAAACAGGGAATGACAAACATCAAATAGCATCATCATGAGGCTCAAAAGTAGAACATCCATCCAATACTTGTTTTATGAGAAACGTACCCAAACCGATCTACTATGATCTTCCTACCAAAGACTAATCTACCTAGCAATGGGATTTTTATTGCCACCTAGAACCCGTTAGAATGTCTACAACTCACCAAGCCTATTTCCGAACCTATCCTTATCTCAACTTAGCCTTGTCGATCTTAGTTCTACTTCGTACCTGGATTTTTTTTTACCTTTCTGTAGAATTTCTCTATTGAACGCTAGCACCTCGGGTTTCTAGGACGTTGAAGTTGAATGACATCGTTTTTCTTTTTTTTTCTCCTTTTTTTTTCTTTTCTTCTGTATTTTTCTTTTTATGCGATGTCCGACCCACAACTTAGACCCGAACCATCGATCGATGCACTCATGTCCTCGAACGATTTTCGTTGACGAGATTCTGACAGCGGAGTGTCGAGATGTTTTATTTTCCCAGGACATTTGTTGAACTAGATTTCATCGACCTTCAAGACTCGGAAAAGGTTCTAAACGAAACATATAACCTGGATATAATCGTTTCAACTCCGTAGGTTCCAAACAACAACCTCATCCCACAAACTATATATAGAAAGTCTGGAGAACTATCAATTCGACACGGTTCAACCTCGCTCTACAAAGTCACTAGATCATCAAGATATTTCTATTCTATCATCCCAAAAATCCTCCAAATGATGTTCAAA
>NW_010965226.1:133468-141598 GCF_000463585.1 Tarenaya hassleriana | reverse complement strand
ATGAAAAGAACCAATAAGAGGGGTAGAGAAGCTTAGCTCTGCGGAATTCGTTCGCTCGCAATGAAGTTAACTCACGTCAAACGCAAGAGCTCTCACGCACTCTAAGAACCGGAATCTATCCAATCGTCGTCTCTCGGAAAATGATATTTATCTCTCGTGTGTCGGTATGAACGCTCATAGAAAAACAAACGTTACCCGAAAAATAACATAGAGACTCGCATATAGATAAAGAAGTCCAGAGTATACAAAATCCGAGTCCCAGTAATACATCTGAAAGGCCTACTACATTGCTACTAAAATGGAAAAGGGAAACCCTACCTGATCAGTGAGCTAAGCGTCCGCCGGTGCATCGGCTCTGTCGTCCTCCATAGGTGTCGGTGGCTGCTCGTCGGGGAATAGCCGGCTGCGGAATCCATGAAATTCCGCATATAGGGCATCATGCTGGAGCCTAAGCGCCTGCATCTGGTCGACGAGCTGGGATGAAGTCCCGCACCATCTGGTGTACATGCTCGTCATCTCTGAGTCGACATGGCTCCGCATATCGGAGACGGCTTTGTCTAAGGCGCCTCTCGTGTCGAGCATCGCCTGATACATGAACCTCTGGAAGTCATCCTGAGGCTGGAAAATGTAGCCGTAAGCATCTGGAGTTCGTGCAGAAGGTGGGGGTGACGGGGCAGTGTCCGGGAAGGATGGCCGGGGTGAGTCTCTAGGGCCGTTGAATGTCCCATCCGCTGAGGGGCCTGCTCTGAGGTGTGATCTGGGAGTGTAGATGGCATCGGAGACTCGTCATATGCACCCTCAGCTAGGCCGTCTCGTTGTGCCGGAGATAGGCAGAACTGCAATCCCTCGTGAGATAGAGGTGGAAGGTGCATGTTGGGCAGCAGGCACCGACGTCGGATGCCGCTCTGATCGTAGTAGATCCAGTAGATGCGGCCCTCATCGATCTCCACCGAGTGTTTGCCCTGCAAGGTCGTGATGTCGAGAGATGGGCATGGTGATACTATGCTCCGGGCGATTAGGGTGATAATACCGCCGACATAGACGTACACCCCCGACTCTGATCGAGCTATCGTGAGGAGGTGTAGTGCTATTCTCGAGGCGAGGTCAACCTGTGCCATACCCCAGTCGTCTCCACCGTATAGGGGATAGGGCGTACCTGATGAATAAGAGTTCGGTCTGGTTGATTTGCCCTGGATCCTTGTTTCTGAAGAGTGTGTTGGCTAGGATCATATGGAAGTAACGGACGGCTGGATGTCGGATCCAGGTTGACTTGAGCTGGCTGGCTTTGTAAGTCCGAGATCCTATGTCGCTCCAGAACTCCTTCAGTCGGTCTGGATGTATAGATGGTAGTGCAGCGGTGGATCCGTGTCGGACACCGAGAACATCGGCGAGCTAAGCCATAGTAAGCATATGATACCGCCTTGCGATGTAGAAACCCATATATGAGGCGGGTGTCTCTCCTGTGGGTGGAATGTAGAGTTGGAATGAGCCGAGGAATTCAGCGTCAGCTGTCTGTACGTATTCTCCTGTAACTCCAAGATGCGTCCCCAACCGATTCCGTCGCAGAGTTCTTGAACTTGCTCGTAAAAACCAAGCGCATCAATTTTGTTGCTCGGAAACTTCATGCAGCGGGTCAAGGGATGGAAGTGTGTTGCGCGCTGCTGCATTCGTGGGAGTGGAAGCTGGAGTCTGGGTGCATCATCCTCAACCTCTTCGATCGATGTCACCGGTGTCAGCTCCATATTTGTGTTGGGCGGCATGTCGAACTCGATCAACTTTGGAATCACGTCTGTGAGATTCGGGTTGTGGCGGTTTCGGTATTTCCTGGTGGCCATCTGAAACTCAAAACAAGGTAGAGTGAGCGCGACACGAGGCCGCGAGAAAGCGAAGAACATGATCTTTGAGCTCAGACAGTGGAACCGGTCGGTTCCATAGTCGTCTTCAACCTCCGAAACGCCGCAATTGGAACCGGTCGGTTCCATATGGAACCGGTCCCGTTCCATTTCCTGAAACGCAAAAACGTGACAAGTCCAACACCAATCTGCCAAAATCCGACTCAATAGGCTAAAAATCGTCCTTAAGGACACGTGGGTAACATAAATCGAGCCTAAAACAAGTAAGATCCACGCGCAATACGCATTGAAACTTCCCGAACAAAGTGAAATCTCCCATAAGTACCTAGAAAGCGAAAATAAATTCGAAATATCCGCCTAGGGTTCACCCAAATCTACCCAAAACTCGTAGTGGAGCACAAAAGAGTGATAGAAATGCACATACCTTAGGGATTTTGTGCGTGAAGTGTAGGAAAACCGGGATTTGGGTGAGAGAGATCGTAAGAGGGAGAGAGAGCGGCGAGATGAGAAGTTGTCGTGACTGTGGGTATAAAAGCCGAAATGGAACCGGTCGGTTCCAAAATCCACACTTACCTCGCATTCAAACCGGTCTATCATCTCAGAGAGTGGAACCGATCTGGTTCCATATGGAATCGGTCGGTTTCAACTTTTGGAACTTCAAGTTTTCGCTGCTTTTCACTTTGAATGACTTGCAAATCATGCCATGCAGTCCTATGCACGAGGGAAAACACCGTGTAGGTTCCCTAATCCAAAATCTCACATCTAATGCAAAGATCTAAAGTCCAAAAGAAAAAAAAATCCAAAAAGAAAAACCTAGGACTAACAAAGACCTCGGGTTGCCTCCCGAGAATCGTTTCTTTATGGTCATTAGCTAGACCATATGTGAGATCAGGCAGGTGGTGGCAACGTGAGAGGAAGAATGCCTCTCTCTCCTACAGGATCAGCCGGGTTATACAGCTTCAGACGCTGTGCATTTACCTTGAATGTGCTACCCTTGCTGTCATATAGTTCCACCGCTCCATGGACGAAAACTCGATGGATCTTGAATGGGCCGGACCACTTAGACTTCAGCTTCCCTGGAAACAATCGCAAACGAGAGTTAAAGAGAAGGACAAGATCACCTGAGTGGAATGATCGCTGAATAATGTGTCGATCGTGCCATTTCTTCGTTCTCTCCTTGTAGATTTTCGCGTTCTCATATGCGTCAAGCCTAATCTCCTCAAGATGGTGAAGCTGGAGCTCGCGTTTCGCTGCAGCGGTTTTCATATCATAGTTAAGCGCCTTGATTGCCCAATACGCTTTGTGCTCGAGCTCAACTGGTAGATGACATGCTTTTCCATAGACTAATTAGAATGGAGTCATACCAATCGGCGTTTTGAAAGCCGTTCGGTAAGCCCATATCGCATCGTCTAGCTTCTGTGACCAATCCTTCCGTGATTTAGCGACAGTCTTCTCCAGAATGGACTTGATCTTCCGGTTAGAAATCTCCACCTGTCCACTAGTCGATGATACGGAGTAGCAATCCGATGATGAACCCCGTACTTCTTCAGTAGTGTCTTGATGATCCGGTTGACAAAGTGTGTGCCGCCGTCGCTAATCACAACACGAGGAACACCAAAACGTGGAAAAATAATCTGTCTAAATAGCCTAACCACAGTCTTAGCATCATTCCTCGCGCTAGCCAATACCTCTACCCACTTAGTCACATAATCAACCGCAACTAAGATGTACACGTTCCCTAAAGACGATGGAAAAGGACCCATAAAGTCTATGCCCCAAACATCAAAAGGTTCCACTTCTAGAATATAATTCTGAGGCGTCTCATGGCGTCTAGAAATGTTACCTATGCGCTGGCAAGAATCACATGAGGCGACATACCTATGGACATCCTTGAACATCATAGGCCAATAGAATCCCGCTTGTACGTTGTGGTCTTCGAAGCAGCGAAATGACCTGCATAATATGGTACACAGACTACATGAACTATCTGGTCTCTCGAGTAATCCCGTCTGAGCTTAATTATAACGGAAGGAAGAATCATCGATCGGGAGAGGATCGGGTATCGCAAGGCGTGAAAGGTGATCTGCAACTGCGTTTTCTGTGTCTTTGCGATCCCGAATCTCGACGTCAAACTCTTGTATGAGTAGCATCCATCGAATTAGTCGAAGTTTTGCGTCTTTCTTCGTCAGCAAGTACTTCAAGGCTGCGTGGTCTGAGTATACAATCAATTTTCGTCCCACCAAGTACGATATAAACTTCTCAAAAGCAAATACCACATCAAGTAACTCTTTCTCAGTAGTAGTGTAATTTACCTGCGCGTCATCAAGAATTCGGCTTGCGTAGTAGATGGTGTGGTGTTTGTGATCCTTCTTCTGCCCCAGCACTGCTCCAACCGCATAATCGCTAGCATCTCACATCAGCTCAAACGGTAGAGTCCAATCGGGGGGCTGTATGATCGGTGGTGAGATCAGAGCTGCCTTCAAAGTCTGGAAGGCCTTCGAGCATTCTGCAGTAAACCTGAAAGGTACATCCTTCGCCAATAGCTCGGTAAGTGGTCTAGAGATCTTGGAGAAGTCCTTGATGGACCGCCGATAAAATCCCGCATGTCCCAGAAAACTGCGGATGCCTTTGACGTTCACGGGCGGTGGAAGCTTCACCTCTATCTTCGCTCTGTCTTCCTCGATTCCCCTAGAAGACACCTTATGTCCTAATACAATCCCTTCTTGCACCATGAAATGATACTTCTCCCAGTTGAGGACTAAGTTGGCCTCTGCACACCTGTCTAAAACTCTATGCAAATTGGCCAAACAAACGTCAAATGAGGGTCCATGAACAGAAAAATCGTCCATGAACACCCCCATAATATCCTCAATCACATCAGAAAATATAGCAGTCATGCATCTCTGAAAAGTAGTAGGTGCATTACATAATCCAAAGGGCATACGACGATAAGCAAACGTGCCATAAGGACAAGTAAATGTGGTCTTCTCCTGGTCGCTAGGTGAATGGGGATCTGAAAGAATCCCGAGTAACCGTCTAGAAAGCAAAAGTACGAGTGGAGTGCAAGTCTCTCTAATATCTGATCAATAAAAGGCAAAGGAAAGTGATCCTTATGGATGTTGGAGTTCAACTTACGATAGTCGATGCACATCCTCCATCTCGTGTCCGCATAGGAATAAGCTCGTTCTTCTCGTTCTGGATCACGGTCATGCCTCCGTTCTTTGTTACAACCTGCACAGGACTCACCCACGTACTATCCAAAATAGGGTATATAATACCCGCATCTAACAGCTTCATGACCTCCTTCCTAACTACCTCTTTCATCGTCGGATTCAATCTACGCTGATGCTCAACAGAGGATTTCGACTCATCATCTAAATGAATACGATGCATGCATAACGAAGGGCTAAGTTCCCTAATATCATCTAAAGTATATCCAAGAACACCCCTATAACGTCTAAGCAAATCACTCAACTGTTCCACTTGGGTTATAGCAATGCAACATTCACTATAATCGGATAGGTCGAGTTAGGTCCAAGGAAAACATACCTGAGCCCTTGTGGTAAGGGCTTCATCTCCACCTTCGGGGCATTCTCTAAACTCCAATCAACTTTATTCAGCGTCCCCGTGTTAAGTGGTGGCTCTCTGGTCTCTAGAACATCTTTAGAAGTCGTCGAGGATGGTTCGGAGACGTTCGTAGAGGTATCGGATGCGTCGACGTGAAAAACGTCCGTGGGGCTCAGAGGGTGGAACCGGTCGTTTCCATTGTCTGAGTAAAAATGCTTTTTGGCCGAGATTGGAACCGGTCCGGTTCCATATGGAATCGGTCTGTTTCCATTGTCTGTACAGATTCCGAATTTTGGTCTAAACCGTCATCCAAGGCCCGTGTAAGCTCCGCAATATCCTCCCAATTACTGTAGATACTCGTATCAGATGCTAGGAGCGATATTGCAAGTGGATCAATGTCCTGAAATTGATTAAACACCTCTTGAGTCAAAATCTTGTGTACATCAACGTAGCACGCTGAGTCTGATACGAACCCGGATCGACGAATCTCAGAATTAGGTAAAAAGGATAGTAGATGGATGTTCAAAAACCCACTAACGACACGTGAACCGAACCTAGGACTTGTTCCAGACACAAGAACGCCCTAAACCCAATCCAGACCCGGTTAGAGAACCTTTGAAGCGAGCGAAGACGCCACAAACACCTGGTGGTAAAAGTGTTTGATAAGTCAAAAGAACACTACCTCAAACCTTACGAAGTTTAGAGTTAGTACTCAAGAACATAAGAAGAAACCTCTCAATTCAATAATCTCCTGCTCCCGTTCTCTTGTCGTCTCTCCCGTGCTTCCCGATGTCCTCATCATTCTCTTCCTCTTGAAAGGGATTTGCCCTCAAATCCGAATTATCATCTGCATCAAAACGAGCTAAGTCAGCAACATTAAACGTAGAGCTAATGTTGTACTCACCTGGAAGTTCAATCTTATAGGCATTGTTGTTGATTCGTTCGAGAACTTTGAATGGTCCATCTCCCCTCGGCATAAGCTTGCTCTTCCTCTGATTTGGAAACCTTTCCTTGCGCATATGAATCCACACCATGTCTCCTGGCTCGAACGTAACTTCCTTGCGCCCTTTGTTTGCTTGCTTAGCGTATTGCTCCGTGCGTCGCTCAATATTCTTCCGGGCCGCTTCATGAATCTGTTTTACAAACTCAGCCTTGTTCTTTCCGTCAAGGTTAGTCATTTCGCTCATCGGCAATGGCGAAAGATCCAATGGTGTTAGTGGATTAAAACCGTAAACGATTTCAAAAGGCGAGTAACGCGTAGCCTATGCACAGATCGATTATATGCAAACTCAACATGCGGTAGACAGTCTTCCCACGTTTTAAGGTTCTTTTTAATTAAAGCACGCAACAACGTAGAAAGAGTCCTATTCACCACTTCCGTTTGTCCATCGGTTTGTGGATGACAAGTCGTCGAAAAGAGTAGCTTAGTCCCTAATCTTCCCCATAGAGTCTTCCAAAAGTAACTTAGGAACTTAGTATCTCTATCCGAAACAATCGTCCTAGGCATGCCATGCAACCGAACAATTTCTCGAAAGAACAAAACCGCAATATGGGATGCATCATCGGTTTTATGACAAGGGATAAAATGTGCCATTTTCGAAAATCTATCAACCACAACAAACACAGAATCCTTCCCTGTCCTAGTTCTAGGTAACCCAACAATGAAATCCATTGAAATATCAATCCATGGTGCACTCGGAATCGGTAAAGGCGTATACATACCATTGGGTTGTACCTTGGATTTCGCCTTCTTGCACTTCATGCATCTTCCACACACCCGTTCAACATCTCTCTTCATATTTGGCCAATAGAAGTGCTCCTGCAAAGTTGACAAGGTCTTGGCCACTCCAAAATGTCCCATGAGACCGCCTCCATGAGCCTCTTGAACAAGCAAATCTCGCATAGAACAGTTAGGCACACAAAGTTTTTTCTCACGGAATAAATATCCTTCGAACCGATAATATTTTCCACTTGCAACCTTTTCACATGCCTTGAACACATCTTGGAATTCCTGATCAGATTCGTACAACTCCTTAATATGTTCAACCCCTAGCATTCTCGCATCCAAAGAAGTTAACAACGTGTATCGTCTAGACAATGCATCAGCCACAATGTTTTCCTTACCTTGCTTATGTCGGATAACATAAGGAAACATTTCAATGAATTCTACCCACTTGGCGTGTCTTCGACTCAACTTGTGTTGTCCCTTTAGGTACTTGAGCGATTTATAATCAGTGTGAATCACGAACTCCTTCGACCACAAGTAATGTTGCCATGTTTGCAGAGCCCTCACCACTGCATACATCTCTTTGTCATACGTCGAATAATTCAATTGAGCTCCGCTCAACTTTTCGCTGAAGTATGCGACTGGCCTCCCTTCTTGCATCAGCACCGCACCAATTCCTACACCAAAAGCATCACATTCGATCTCAAATGTTTTCTCGAAATTAGGTAAAGTCAAGAGTGGAGAGTCGATCAACTTCCCTTTTAATGTTTGAAATGTCGTCTCTTGCGCTTCTCCCCAACGGAACTTGTTATCTTTTTTAATCACTTCCGTCAATGTTTGGAATGTCGTCTCTTTTAATGTTTAGAATGCCATCTCTTGCGTTTGGACGCACTCGAAACATGTTTAGAGTTCGTCAAAACACGTTTAGAGTGCGTCGAAACACGTTTAGAGTGCGTCGAAACACGTTTAGAGTGCGTCGAAACA
>NW_010965226.1:122835-130044 GCF_000463585.1 Tarenaya hassleriana | reverse complement strand
AAAAAATAAAAAGAAATAAAGAAACTACAAACATTCATGTGGTCAAAAACAAATTCCAAAAACATTAAATGTGAAATTTGAAAGTTCCTTTGTTCTTGATTTTGACCAACTAATCAAATTCTCCAAAGCTTGTCTTGGGCCTCATCCATTCTTATTTGGGCTGGTTTTGTTGAGAAATTGGCCCAACAAGAATATTTCATTTCTTGGACTGAATGCATCAGATTTGGATCTAGAACGGACGTGATCTTCAAACGTCTGATTGAGGCCAAATCACCAAAAATTATGTACACGTGAAGCTCTGGATGTCTAGTTTATGTTGCTTCAAACGAAATTGCGATCGGAGTTTCCAATCAAAAGTTATTAATAAAACAAGACAACATGCTCAATCTGTATTCCCACGACTGAACCGTGAATTGAGCCCTCTCTCCAGGATTGAATATTTCTTCGTTGAATTTCAGCTTCACCAGATCAAACCCTTAGTGAGTTAGCGTTCATTTTCAATTGGAATCACGTCGTTTAGACATTGGAGTGCAAAGTTATGACCGAATTGCTCCATAGTGCTCATTCTGCACAAAACCGAGATTTCTTGATCATAAACAATCTGATCATGATCGATTGTTTTTGAGTTTCTGGACACACTCCTCTAGGATCATATCATTCCCCTCCTCTTGAACAAAGCTTTGCCCTCAAAGCTTGAGATGAATCTGATTTAAAACTGACTCAAAAATGAACGACCGAAAACAACATGAGACCCGACAAAAGAAAAAAAATGATAGAAATGAAAAGAAAAAAAGATAGGATAATCCTAATATAGAGAATCAAGCTCTGATACCAAATGATACGAACCCGGATCGACGAATCTCAGAATTAGGTAAAAAGGATAGTAGATGGATGTTCAAAAACCCACTAACGACACGTGAACCGAACCTAGGACTTGTTCCAGTCACAAGAACGCCCTAAACCCAATCCAGACCCGGTTAGAGAACCTTTGAAGCGAGCGAAGACGCCACAAACACCTGGTGGTAAAAGTGTTTGATAAGTCAAAAGAACACTACCTCAAACCTTACGAAGTTTAGAGTTAGTACTCAAGAACATAAGAAGAAACCTCTCAATTCAATAATCTCCTGCTCCCGTTCTCTTGTCGTCTCTCCCGTGCTTCCCGATGTCCTCATCAGAGTCGGTAGTGGATGGTTGCTTCATGTTGTGATATAAGGTGAACTCCACAGTCTCGTCACCTATCTTCATCGTGAGATGACCAGCACGAACATGAACCACCGCATCGGCGTGTTTAAGAATGGTCGGCCTAGTATAATTGGTATCTTCGAGTCCTCGTCCATGTCTAAAACAACAAAATCAACGGGAACATAATAATCCCCGACTTTTAACGGGACATCCTCGAGAATACCTGCAGGATACTTGACGGATCGATCCGCAAGCTGTAGTGCCATCCTCATTGGCTTAAGATCTCCAATGTTGAGCTTCTTATAAATGGACAACGGAAGCAAGCTCACACTGGCGCCCAAATCGCACAACGCACGTCAATCTCAATGTTCCTGATCTTGCAAGGAATCGAGAAACTACCTGGGTCTGATCTCTTCCGTGGTAACTCATGCTGCAGAATCGCAGCACTCACTTCGGTGCTCAAAGCTATTGTCTCTTTCCCGATCACCCTCTTCTTGGTCAGAATATCTTTCAGAAACTTCGCATAAGAAGGTATCTGGAGCATAGCCTCGTAAAAGGGTATCGTGACTTCCAGCTTCTGAAGCATATCAGCAAATCTCGAGAAATGTGTATCCTCTACATGCTTCTTCAACCGAGAAGGGAAAGGAATGAGTGGTACATAAGGTAGAGGAGCTATATAAGGCAGTTCGGCTTCCTCTACATGCACCTTAGGTGTCCCGTGAGCTATGGCTTTCCCTTTTTCCTCAACAGTGTATCTGGATGTCATCCCTTCCTCTACAGCAGTGGTAGGAATCGTCTCAGGCAAGTTCTTTCCACTCCTTAGCTCAATGGCGTTGATGTGCTCTCTGTTGGGGTTTCCTGGGATCTCATGAGCGAATCTAATTCCTTGGAGATCAGTTCTAGGGTTCGCGCAGCGGATGTAAAACAAAAATTTTGATAAAACCCTAAAACCTATCATGCATGATCTTATAGAAACGTTAGAACGCTTACCTCAATCGATCCGGGGCCTGTATCAATTGATGTGTTCGTCCGATCACTGTAGGCAGGAAGAATACCTTGTCCTCTACACGTATCCACACGGCGGAAAGGATTCCAATAGTTGGAACTCGTCTGCTAGGACTGAAGAACACTTTCTTCTTTGCCCAAGGGTTTCAGGGATCTAACTCTTAGGTTTTCACTCTCAAAAACTCCCCTAAGGGTCGGAAAGTCGTGCCAAGAGGATTAGCAGGCGTTCCCCAAAGTTAATCCCACTTAAACACCTAATTAGAGCGAGTTTAAGAAATCCCGACATCTGGACCGGTCGGTCCACGCCTGGACAGATCGGTCTGAAGCTTATTTTTCGTATGTCTGGACCGATCGGTCTAGAGCAATTTCCGGACCGAGTGACTTTCACATGTTACCTCCGGACCGATTGGTCTACGTCTGGACTGATCGGTCTCGGCTGGCTGGACCGATCGCTCCAGACCTTCTGGACCGGTCGGTCTGGCCTCCGCTCCACCAGGATTTTCTCGTCTCTTCTCGCGCATTCGTCATTTCCTGTGTGTGACCCTGTAGGCTTATCCGATATAGCAGTATATCCCGAAATCTTTTATTTCGGTTACACAAGTCATAGGCGGTCTCTAGCAAGACACTATGACTACCTATCTCGAATAGAGTTTATTCGTGATCCTACGAACGCCAGTGATGATTCCGTTTGATGATCCTTTTGTATCACGATATCATATGTCGAATATAAGGCATGGACAAGCCACCTTATCTGATTCGACTGCTTTCTCGTCCACTGAGTTCGACTGTCTGAAATAGATGACGTTCATCTATAGTGCGGCCACACATTTCTACAATCTCGCTTACACGAGGGGCCCAGCAATATCTCTCTCTTTTACGAGAGGTACAAATCACGTCTTGACTATCTACAATCCAACACATGATTCGTTTCGTACCTGATACGTGCCTTTATAGTCCTCCTGTTACGCAGGACGTTTGACGTATTCAACGCATGCAACTCCTCATGTTGGATTCCGTAGATATCTCAGGTCTTAGGATCCAGTCATGGAACCGTCAAATGAGATTCAAGTCATGACGCTAGTCCATGTGACAATTGATAACACATATTTCGGGTGATGTTTTGATATAGGATGTCTAGCGTATTTCACTCGATTTTATATATTTGTAGACATTCTAGGGCACATTTGGCTTCGATATTGGTTGGTTGTGTTCTTTGGTGTTTAAACAGGAATCCACACATAAAGAGAGCAAAAAAAGTGGAAAGCCTTTCTCGCATTCATTCATTCAAGCAGGATCATGGGGAAAGCCTTTATAAAGCTTGGAAGAGGTACAAAGGATATCAGAAGTCTTGCCCTCATCACGGGCTTGACAATAACTACTTGATAAACACCATCTTCCGAGGACTCAGAATGGATACCAAGACTTTGATCCGAGCTTCATATGGTGGGAGCATCCAGAACAAGTCATTCGCTGAGCTAGAAGATCATATTGAGATGATGGCCCAAGAAGAAGACGTCCCGAACGAGTACTCTAGAGATCCGCCAAGGGAATGCAATGATCAGACTATACAGATGGTTCTTGAACAATTGGTTGTCCTCAATGCTAAGCTCGAAGATTCCAACCGACCCTCTAGGACCAAGCATTTGATGCCAACACAAGAGGAGCTTGGTATGTACGCGTTGGATGAGAGAGTCGAATGTGAGAACTACGTGGCCAATAACTCCTACTTGAACACGTACAATCCAGGGTGGAAGAATCATCCCAATCTCTTCTACAAGTCAAACAATGTGGAGAATCTCGTGTCGAACAAATTCAGAGCATCCGACAACTCGAACTAGAGGATTCCTCCCAGTGTTGCTTTTCAATCCAGGGGTCCTAATCAGACATCTAACTACAGAGCTCCGGGGTAATCCTATATTAATTCCACACCTCCAGGTAATCCTGAATCCAACCCTGATATGCACACTTTGCTTATACAGTTTATACAGAATCAGGAAAAGATAAATCAGGAATTTCGAGCTCAGTTCGCAAGCATCGATGCTCACTTCAAGATCATAGACAACCATATCGCTCAGCTAGCTTCAACCTCTCAAAGACCATCCGGATCTCTTCTAGGTAAACCTGAGACTAACCCCCGTGAACATGTCAATGCGATTACTTTTAGAAGTGGTAAGCAGGTAGACGTTGAAGACCGACCGATGGTTGAGCGAGGAAAAAGCTTGAAGACTGCAGTTGTAGACATCCCCGATGATGAACCTGAACCGGCTTACGTGCCTCCTCCTCCTAGGCCACCACCAGTACCATTTCCATCTCGCTTGAGGAAGCATAACGAAGACAACCAATTCACAAAGTTTGTTGAGATGCTGAAAAACTCGAGGTAACCATGCCATTCACTGATGCTATTTTGCAGATTCCCTTGTACACAAAGTATTTGAAGGACATCCTGATAAAAAAAGAGGGTCGTGAGAAAGAAACCGTAGCACTTATTGCCGAATGCAGCGCTTTGATCCAACATGAGCTTCCGCTTAAGCGGTCCGATCCAGGTAGTTTCTCAATCCCTTGTAAATTGGGTAATGTTTCCATCGATCGTGCACTCTGTGATCTAGGAGCCGGCGTCAGTCTTCTTCCATTATCGATCTTCAAGAAGCTGAATGTGGGTGAGCTAAAACCCACTAGAATGACTCTTCAACTTACCGATCGTTCCATTAAATACCTTGCTGGGATACTTGAGGATGTGCCACTGAAAGTTGGGAACTTCTATATCCCGGTTGACTTCGTGGTTCTCGACATGGATGAAGACTCTAAGGTACCTATAATTCTTGGTCGTCCATTCCTTAACACTGTAGATACTATCATTCATGTTCGAGCAGGTCGACTCACTATGAAGATTGGCGATGAGACGGTAGAATTTACTCTGGACAAAAATCTAAAGCAACCATTATCTACGGACACGATGTGTCTAGCTCGTCACACGATCGTGTCCGAAGCCGCAATGCTGTGTGCGCGAATCAGCCATCTGACTCGATCGTGTCCCTTTTGCAACATGATCGTGTTGACGGTTGATAACTCCTAATTCTCTTTATATTTCCTGGACGTTTTTATAGGATTTATATGAGGATCATGTTCATTTGTAGGCATTATAAAGGATAATATTTCCTGGATGTTTTTATAGGATATATTTCCTGGACGGTCCACGACAACACGCAGACCGTCCATTCTATGTGATAGAACGGACGGTCCGCACTAAACGTAGACCGTTCGTTCTGCCTTACTGGAACGGACGGTCCACGTGCAATTCCGGACCGTCCGTTCCAGGTTCCGGTTTTTCGAAAATTAAACAAAAATTAGGGTTAAATCACTTTATAAGTAAGAGATTAAAACCCTAATTCGTAAGAGACTTTTGACAGCCGACTTTTGGCAGAAACTAGAGAGTTTTTGGAGATCCAAAAACGAGTTCTAAGTCTCGGTATTCCTCGGTGCAAATATCGAATAGAGATTCGAGTCCTAGCAGACAAGTTCCAAGCGTTGGAATCCATCCCGAAGTATGGATACGTGTAGAGGGCGAGGTATTCGTCCTGCCTTTCGTGATCAGACGTGTTCTTCGATTGATACAGGCCCCGGATCGACTGAGGTAAGCGTTCTAACGTTTCTACGATTCATAGAAGCATGGTTCTAGGGTTTATTAAATTTTTGTTTTATATCCGCTGCGCAAACCCTAGAATCAATCTCTTAGGAATTAGATTCGCTCATGAGATCCCAGGAAACCCAACAGTGGTATCAGAGCCTGGTTGCACTGTTTTGATTTTGTAGAACCCGATCACGCACGTTTTAGGATTTGAATTGTTTTAATCCATGTTTGCTTTGATTTCTATGCATGTTTGATGATTGAATTTAGTGTAGATTGCATGTTTCATATTGCATAGAGTGCAGGAGTTCAAATTTTGGGTTAACAGATGAATTCGGATCAGTTTCGGATCTGATCGGGGCCGAAAACACAGGAGAACGTGATCTGATCACGTTGATGAACCCTAGACCGTCCGTTCTGGGTAAGCCAGACCGGACGGTCCGGGGTGACGGACTAAAGCTACGGAACGGGAGGTTGAACCTCGAATTGCAAGTCTGGACCGGACGGTCTGAGTGTCAGAACGTCCGTTCCAGATGCTGAGGCAAGACCGTCCCGTTCTATGGCTGGACCGGTCGTTCTGCGAAGTGCAGACCGTCCGTTCTGTCTGACAGACCGTTCGTTCCATGGCTGAGATCAGACCGTCCGTTCTGCTGTCATGGACCGTCCGTTCTGTTTGTTCTCCAAGGCTGGTCCGTCCGTTCCACACTTGGAACGGACGGTCCGAGACCCAGACTCCGAGATACAAGACCGTCCCGTTCTATGGCTGGACCGGTCGTTCTGCGAAGTGCAGACCGTCCGTTCTGTCTGACAGACCGTTCGTTCCATGGCTGAGATCAGACCGTCCGTTCTGCTGTCATGGACCGTCCGTTCTGTTTGTTCTCCAAGGCTGGTCCGTCCGTTCCACACTTGGAACGGACGGTCCGAGACCCAGACTCCGAGATATTTCGTTTTCTGATCCGATTGTGCAATCGTTGCTTAATCTGATCAACTGTGACTCAAATAGACATGATTTATTCTTATGGATGGTCCATAGTGAATGAATGCATGTAACTTAATCGAGATATTAGATATGCTTGATTGAGTGGGAGCTTCGAGATTGGGATTACATAATCGAATGGATGGTCTATTCAGATTATGTAATACATCTGATCAAGGAATAATTGTTGATCCTTGATATGTACAATCGTTGCACAGAAACCGGTTAGATCCAGGAGCTCTATGAGTAAAGCACTTGTCAAGGCCTCGATCGTACGTGTCATGGGTCATGCCAAAGCTGGGTGTGCCGTATTATCTTGGTGAGGCAAGATGGAGAAATGGTGGTTCTCATAGCTTGAAAGTAGATGCTTGATCTAAGTGTGGTTTCGAAAATCCCATATTTATGTAATGCTAAGTGTGTA
>NW_010965226.1:115445-116471 GCF_000463585.1 Tarenaya hassleriana | reverse complement strand
AATACTGGATTGACCCGCATGAGATTGTCACATGGACTAGCGTCATGACTTGAATCTCATATGACGGTTCCATGATTGGATCCTTAGACCTGAGATATCTACGGAATCCAACATGAGGAGTTGCATGCTTTGAATACGTCAAACGTTCTGCGTAACAGGAGAACTATAAAGGCGTGTATCAAGTACGAAACGAATCATGTACTGGATTGTAGATAGTCAAGACGAGATTTGTACCTCTCGTAAAAGAGAGAGATATCGTTGGGCCCCTCGTGTGAGCGAGACTGTAGAAATGTGTGGCCGCACTATAGACGAACGTCGTCTATTTCAGACAGTCGAACTCAGTGAACGAGAAAGCAATCGAATCAGATAAGGTGGCTTGTCCACGCCTTATGTTCCACATATGATATCGTGATACAAAAGGATCATCAACCGGAATCATCTCTAGCGTTCGTAAAGATCACGAAGAAACTCTATTTGAGATAGGTAGTCATAGTGTCTTGCTAGAGAACGCCTATAACTTGTATATCCGAAATAGAGATTTCGGATTATACTGCTATATCGAATGAGTTTACAGGGTCACACACGCAGGGAAGGACAAATGCACGAAAGAAAACGACGGAAAACTGAGTCGGAAGGGTCCAGACCCGATGGTCCGGACGCGTGGTCCGTCCGTTCTAAGGAGTGGAACGGACGGTCCACGACAACACGCAGACCGTCCGTTCTATGTGATAGAACGGACGGTCCGCACTAAACGTAGACCGTCCGTTCTGCCTTACTGGAACGGACGGTCCACGTGCAATTCCGGACCGTCCGTTCCAGGTTTCGGTTTTCCGAAAATTAAACCGAAATTAGGGTTAAATCACTTTATAAGTAAGAGATTAAAACCCTAATTCGTAAGAGACTTTTGACAGCCGACTTTTGGCAGAAACTAGAGAGTTTTTGGAGATCCAAAAACGAGTTCTAAGTCTCGAGATTTCTCAGTGCACAAATCGAATAGAGATTCGAGTCCTAGCAGACAAGTTCCAA
>NW_010965226.1:109404-113701 GCF_000463585.1 Tarenaya hassleriana | reverse complement strand
TATGCTCTATGATCTATCCTACAAGCATCTAATCCTCATACCCACAACATGACCATCATGCTTTGACGAAGGGAGAGGCTTCGCCAGCGGGTCGGCAATATTATCATCTGTCGACACTCTGCTTATCTTCACGTCTCCTCTGTCGATAGGCTTATCCTTCATAAGGATAGATCGCATGGTGAGATTAACCAGATTCCTACAACAGATATATACTACAGAAAAACACAAACAAACAGACAGAAAATATGCAAGTCACTTAGTACATTTACTAACACAGATAATAGATGCAATATGACAGGCTCCCACTAAGAAAAACACCCTCAATGAGTTTCCAAGTGAGGTAGGATCCATATTTCACATGCTTTTGAGTCAGCTAGGGCATGACGCTCAAAACCATGTCTATTTAGGTAGACAACACTTTGTCAATCACATCCTATGTGATTCCTAGATGAGTATGGGATAGTGATACGCTATCATTGCACGTTCCTCATCCCATCCTTACCATTAGGTCCAAGTCCGACTTGATAACCCAATTCAAGCTCGATGAACTACTCTTAGTTCGTTTGAGTCGTCTGTATACAGAATCTCTTGGTCAAACAATATTTGTTTGCCTTAGATTCGATACCAGAACCCTCTCAATATCCTAATTCAGATATTTGATTCGAGACAGCAATTGCACAATCAAAACTCTGAATTCTGGATTGTCATCAAGCTTAGTCTTATGTGAGGCTTTGATTCCTATTCTGATAATTGATCCGACACAACGATTGTTCGATCAAAAACCTGAATCTTCGGAATACCGGATTGTCCGAGGTCCAGACCGACCGGTCCAGCATATCCCCAGAAGGATTTAGGAAGATCGACCTGACTCATCATAGACCGTACCATATCTAATAGGGTCCGGTTCCTCCTCTCAGACACGCCATTCCACTGTGGCGTTTCAGGTGGAGTCAGCTGTGAGACAATCCCACAATCTGCCAGATAGTCAGTGAACTCTTGGCTCATATACTCGCCACCTCGATCAGATCGAAGCAACTTGATCGTCTTGCCAAGTTGGTTCTGTACCTCGTTTCTGAAAATCTTGAACAATTCAAGCGTTTCAGACTTATGTCTCATCAAGTAGACATAACCGTACCTACTGAAATCATCAGTAAACGTAACAAAGTACAGATAACCTCCTCTAGCGGGAGAGCTCATAGGACCGCATACATCACTATGTATGAGTTCTAGCAACTCTGTAGCCCGTTCTCCTTTTCCAGAAAAAGGAGATTTTGTCATCTTTCCCATCAAACAAGAATCGCACGATTCAATTGACTCATAATCAAAAGAATCAAGAAGTCCATCAGAATGAAGCTTCGCTATGCGTTTCTCGTTGATGTGGCCAAGTCGACAATGCCAGAGATAGGTCGGATTTAAGTCGTTCGGCTTAAACCGCTTGGTACTAACATTATAGATCGACCTGTATCCAGATGGTTCATCTTCCAAAATATAAAGGCCATTAAACTGGTAACCTTTACCATAGAATAAATCGCCTCTATAAATGGACAGACATTTGTTCTCAATAACAAATCTGAAACCATCTGAGTCTAAGCATGAAATCGATATGATGTTCCTACTGATGGCAGGTACAAAATAACAATCATGCAGCTCCAATACTAGGCGAGAAGGTAAAGTCAGATCATAAGTCCTGACGGTTAATGCAGCAACTTTTGCTCCATTCCCGACACGGAGATCTACTTCTCCCTTTGCCAATTGTCTACTTCCTCGCAGTCCCTGCACATTTGCACAAATGTGCGAGGCACATCCGGTATCTAATACCCATGAAGAAGAAGTACACAAGTTGGCCTCTATAACGAAGACACCAGAAGTTGAAGTTTCTGCAAGCTTCTTCTTCCTTTGATCTTCCAGGTAGAGTCTGCAATTTCTGTACCAATGCCCAATGGCATGACAGAAATAACACTCTTCCTTCTTGGGTTTGGGCTTAGGCTTAGTGACAACACTTGTCAATTTCCTTTTGCCCTTTCCTTTGGAACGCTTCCTCTTGCTGGAACTCTTTCCAACAACTACCATATCATTCTTTCCTTGGCTCCCAGCTTTCTCTTGGAATGACATATTCAACTGATCAACCATCAATGAATTTTCCATGTCATCTAATTGCTCACGCAATTCCGAAGACATCTTTCCAAGCATCAAACTGGACGCGTCCAGATCATCATCCTCATGCTTCCAATAAGCATCAATGATCGATCCAGAAGCCTTGGTCAGAGGCTTATCCTTCATAAGGATAGATCGCATGGTGAGATTAACCAGATTCCTGCAACAGATATACACTACAGAAAAAGACACACAAACAGACAGAAAATATGCAAGTCACTTAGTACATTTACTAACACAGATAATAGATGCAATATGACATGCTCCCACTAAGAAAAACACCCTCAATGAGTTTCCAAGTGAGGTAGGATCCATATTTCACATGCTTTTGAGTCAGCTAGGGCATGACGCTCAAAACCATGTCTATTTAGGTAGACAACACTTTGTCAATCACATCCTATGTGATTCCTAGATGAGTATGGGATAGTGATACGCTATCATTGCACGTTCCTCATCCCATCCTTACCATTAGGTCCAAGTCCGACTTGATAACCCAATTCAAGCTCAACCATATTTGAGCTATGAGAATCACGATTTCACCATACTGCCTCACCAAGATAGTCAGGCACGCTCAGCTAGGGCATGACCCGTAACCATGACGATCGAGGCCTTGACAGTTGCTCTAGTAATGGGCGGTAATAGCTTGAGATTAAACATGAGGCTTCATTTGTCTTGAACACCAGGATACCTTGACCGAATTCAAGTCATTCCAGTCAAGTTGTTCTGATCAACTCAGATGAACTACTCTTAGTTCGTTTGAGTCGTCTGTATACAGAATCTCTTGGTCAAACAATATTTGTTTGCCTTAGATTCGATACCAGAACCCTCTCAATATCCTAATTCAGATATTTGATTCGAGACAGCAATTGCACAATCAAAACTCTGAATTCTGGATTGTCATCAAGCTTAGTCTTATGTGAGGCTTTGATTCCTATTCTGATAATTGATCCGACACAACGATTGTTCGATCAAAAACCTGAATCTTCGGAATACCGGATTGTCCGAGGTCCAGACCGACCGGTCCAGCTTGTGGACCGATCGGTCTGACCACCTCAGACCCTTCTACATTATTCGGTCCTAGTCCGAGACCCAGACCGGTCGGTCCAACATTTGGACCGATCGGTCCGGACCTATTCGGACCGAACGGACTGATCTCTAGTCTAATGTCCTAGACCGGATGGTCCAACCTTTGGACCGATCGGTCTAGATTTTTAGACCGAGTGCAGACCGATCCTGATGAGGTCATCGATCTAGATGCGGATGAGGAGCAGCTGAATACGGATGAAACACAAGAAGGAGCTTCGGATGCACTTGGCAAGGAGAGAGAGGTTGCTGAGCTTGCCATGCCTACACTTCCGGATCCACCACTCACAAGAGCTCGAGCACGTACTCTTCGAGCTAAAATCAACCTGTTCGTAGATCATTGGCTGATAGAGACGTCGGATGACTTGGTTGACCTCGCAACTATCATTCCAAGCCACCCGGAGAAGCTTCTTGGCCAAGGGACAAATGTTTGGGCAATTTCGTTGCCCACCACCTGATTTGTTGACAAACATCTGAAGGTTGAGGCAGCAAGACACTTGAAATTCGCTGCGAAACACCTAAGGACCGATGCCAAGTCACCAATCCAAGAGAAAACGCCCAATCTTCATAGGAGGAAAGTGAGATCATGTGTTAAGTCCCTTAGCTCCTGTTTGGTCGAGAAATGTGAGGCCTCTAGGAAGGTTTCCAAGTCTAGACAAGAGCTGAGAATCTACACATGAATCTTTCCTTTTCCTCCCTTGACAGATTGTCCTTTCTTTCAAAGAAGAAACTTTCCTTTTCTTGCTTGAATCAACTAGCCGTTAGAATCTCTTATGTTTGTCATGTTTCCTTTTGTTGTTTTGGTTCTTTTCCTTTATATTTGATTGTATTTTCGAGCTGAAGAGATCAGACTTGAATAAGAACTTTTCTGCATTGTCTTCTTTAGCTTTTGGTGTGTCCAATTTCGCTAATCTCCTTGCTTGGTGTGTCCGAGCATCCCTTGGTCTGTCCGAGGATTTTCCTATCAATTCCTTAGTCCATTCACGTCATCTTTTGGTTTAGAAGCAAAGATCGAGTGCCTTAGAGCCAGAGACTAACTTCTGAAACCTATCCACCATTC
>NW_010965226.1:103332-106512 GCF_000463585.1 Tarenaya hassleriana | reverse complement strand
GAACTCCTTCGCCAAGAGGTAATGTTGCCACGTTTGCAGTGCACGCACCAAGGAATAAAGCTCCTTGTCATAAGTTGGATAGTTGAGTGTTGCTCCATTTAGCTTCTCGCTAAAGAACGCCACGGGTCGTTTTTCCTGCATCAAAACAGCTCCAATACCCACACCGGATGCGACAAAACGCTTGCTGTGGTGAAGGAGCACTTCTTTTGGCCACACCTCAAACGGGATGTCGAACGATTTTGTGCTCGATGCGTTAAATGCCATCAAGCAAAATCTAAGACACGCCCGCACGGTTTGTATCTTCCTCTCCCTATTCCATTTTGTCCTTGGACTGACTTATCTATGGACTTTGTTCTCGGGCTCCCTAGGATCCGAAACAAGGACTCTATTTTTGTTGTTGTGGACAGATTTTCGAAGATGGCTCACTTTATTCCGTGTGCAAAGGCGAATGATGCTTCCCACATTGCCGAGTTATTCTTCAAGGAGGTGGTACGCTTGCATGGCTTACCAAGGAGCATTGTGTCGGATCGGGACCCAAAGTTTCTGAGCTATTTTTGGAAGACATTATGGAGGAAGCTCGGAACAAAACTTGTTTTCTCAACGACATGCCACCCTCAAACCGATGGTCAAACCGAAGTTGTAAACCGAACATTGGCTGCACTACTTCGCGCAAAAATTGGGCGCAACCTCAAGAATTGGCTGGAATGTCTACTACATGTTGATTTCGCATACAACCGAGCGACACACTCTGCCACCAAACATTCTCCGTTTGAAGTCGTTTATGGCTTCAACCCCTTGACCCCGCTGGAACGAACGTTATCCGAACTCCTCTTAAAGTCATCGGTCCAGACCGGTCGGTCCAACCTTTGGACCGATCGGTCTGACCTAATTTGACCTAAAAGGAATAGGCGTCGTCACGTGTAGACCGATCGGTCTACTATCTAGACCGGTCGGTCCACGCGATGGACAGACTTCGGATCTCGGTTTCGGGACCCGAAAACTAGGGTTTTCACCCCCGTTTCGACGCACCGTCAAGCCTCCCATGAACCTCGCTCATCCATGCATCATTCAACAATCAAAATCATCAAACAAGCATAGATCTCATGTTTACATGCATTCTAACCATTAAAACCACGTCGAAACATGTTTAGAGTTTGTCTAAACATGTTTAGAGTGCGTCCGAACATGTGTAGAGTGCGTTTAAACACATTTAGTGATGAGGTCATCGATCTAGATGCGGATGAGGAGCAGCTGAATACGGATGAAACACAAGAAGGAGCTTCGGATGCACTTGGCAAGGAGAGAGAGGTTGCTGAGCTTGCCATGCCTACACTTCCGGATCCACCACTCAATTGCTCTGATACCATGTTATAAAGTGAAGATTGAGATGAAATACGAGCTTCTAGGCTGGATTAGATAGCCTAGAGCTCGAGAATTCTGATAGAATAGGAAGAAGGCGAGATGAACACCAAAAGAGAAGAAAAGATTTTCTTATGTCTTCAAGAATGATATCTGTACAGAATATATAGAACAACCTAGCTAAGCAAGTGGAAAGGAAAGACTATACACAAAAGGAAGTTACAATCTGTACATATGAAGATATGGAAATAAGGAAATAACTCATATATAACATAAGGAAGTGTCCGTTTGAGAGTAATCTTCATCAGATTGCATGATCCCTTGATGTCGACCTTTCCTAATATGCATGGACTTGGGCTGAATCTTCAAGCTATGGGCTTTGTCAAGTTGGGCCGAGATGTGGGCTTGGGCTTCAGCAATTTGTGTTCTCCTCTTTAACATGTGGAACTTCAAGAAAACCATAATGCTGACTTTGTGGTCTTCAAGATGGTGTTGGAAAGACATCTTGACCAGAATTGATGTCAATTTTCGTCACCCTTATTGGGCCTAAAATTTGGGCTTCACTTGTAGGTCTTCCAAGCTTGATATCATGTGGATAATGGGCTGGGCTTGTTGTTGGACCAACCCAACACATTCTTCCAAGTGTTCTTGACTCAAACAAGGGAGAATAAGGCCATTTGATGCAGCTTGTAGCTTCATGGCACGAGATCTTGTAATCGGTCCAATTGGCTCAACGCTTTCTCCCGCTATGTTCATCCCATAGCTAGCTTCCGATGCAGCTCGTCCTTGCATGAGTTCAACTCCAATGGTGTTGCCTTGGATGTCCACATCATATAGTGCGTCGAAACATACTTAGAGTGCATCAAAACAAGTTTAGAGTGCGTCGAAATATACTTAGAGTGCATGTTTAGAGTGCGTCTGATGAGGTCATCGATCTAGATGCGGATGAGGAGCAGCTGAATACGGATGAAACACAAGAAGGAGCTTCGGATGCACTTGGCAAGGAGAGAGAGGTTGCTGAGCTTGCCATGCCTACACTTCCGGATCCACCACTCACAAGAGCTCGAGCACGTACTCTTCGAGCTAAAATC
The DNA here is from genome assembly GCF_000463585.1 of Tarenaya hassleriana. NCBI lineage: Eukaryota > Viridiplantae > Streptophyta > Magnoliopsida > Brassicales > Cleomaceae > Tarenaya > Tarenaya hassleriana. The sequence goes on along the minus strand of NW_010965226.1, from coordinate 104,062 downwards.
AACCTGTTCGTATATTATTGGCTGATGGAGACGTCAGATGACTTGGTTGACTCCGCAACTATCATTCCAAGCCACCCGGAGAAGCTTCTCGGCCAAGGGACAAATGTTTGGGCAATTTCGTTGCCCACCACCTGATTTGTTGACAAACATCTGAAGGTTGAGGCAGCAAGACACTTGAAATTCGCTGCGAAACACCTGAGGACCGATGCCAAGTCACCAATCCAAGAGAAAACGCCCAATCTTCATAGGAGGAAAGTGAGATCATGTGTTAAGTCCCTTAGCTCCTGTTTGGTCGAGAAATGTGAGGCCTCTAGGAAGGTTTCCAAGTCTAGACAAGAGCTGAGAATCTACACATGAATCTTTCCTTTTCCTCCATTGACAGATTGTCCTTTCTTTCAAAGAAGAAACTTTCCTTTTCTTGCTTCAATCAACTAGCCGTTAGAATCTCTTATGTTTGTCATGTTTCCTTTTGTTGTTTTGGTTCTTTTCCTTTATATTTGGTTGTATTTTCGAGCTGAAGAGATCAGACTTGAATAAGAACTTTTCTGCATTGTCTTCTTTAGCTTTTGGTGTGTCCAATTTCGCTAATCTCCTTGCTTGGTGTGTCCGAGCATCCCTTGGTCTGTCCGAGGATTTACCTATCAATTCCTTAGTCCATTCACGTCATCTTTTGGTTTAGGAGCAAAGATCGAGTGCCTTAGAGCCAGAGACTAACTTCTGAAACCTATCC
>NW_010965226.1:103079-103311 GCF_000463585.1 Tarenaya hassleriana | reverse complement strand
CCCAAAACCCTTAAAACGCGAAATAGGAAATCTGCCCGAAAGTCGGACCGTCCGGTCTAGGTCTTGGACCGGACGGTCTGGCTTTCAATGCAGAACGGACGGTCCGTAACTACTCATAGAACGGATGGTCTGTACGTCTAGACCGTCCGGTCCAGACCTGGACCGGACGGTCTGGTGCTTGCGGAACGATCAATCCGTTCTTCTGCGGAACGGATGGACTGACATGGCTGGG
>NW_010965226.1:84839-102815 GCF_000463585.1 Tarenaya hassleriana | reverse complement strand
TAGGAGGTGACAGGTCCCGTATTGCATGTCTACTATCTGCATATGATTCGTGAACGTATTTGAGCAATGCCGTTATGATCATCCGGTTAAAGACGACGTTTGACGCAGTCAAGACACGTCACTCCTCATATTAGATACTCTAGACATCTTAGGTCTGAGGATCCAAGAACGAACCGCTGTATGAGATTGAAGTCATGACTCATGTCCATGTGACAATCTCATGCGGGTCATCCAGTAACTCGTTCCAAACGAGAACCCATGATTGTGATTTGCATCCAATGCATATGATCATAATCATCTATCACACATCATGCTGATCTTAATTCATCATTGTTCCCACAATGATAACTGACCAGGGAGTTTAGAATCATCTGCAATGATTCAAGGATATTCACCGTAATATAACAAACATGCTAATCATATAACGGAAAAAGTAATGCATTCATAAACCAATGAATCAATACATAGTCAAAATATCATATCACGGATCATCGTAGAGCATTACAACCAACAAGATCATACTAGACAGACTTGATAATTGTTCACGGAGATCTAGGTCGGATTGAGGTTTCGCTCTCGATTATCATTTTGAGTTATGTCATTGTCTCGCCCTCCTTTCAGACTGGTTTTTCACGGAGTATTTGCTCGAGGACGAGCAAAGGTTTAAGTCTGGGGGAGTTTGATAACATGTATTTCAGGTGATGTTTTGATATAGGATGTCTAGCGTATTTCACTCGATTTTATATATTTGTAGACATTCTAGGGCATATTTGGCTTCGATATTGGTTGGTTGTGTTCTTTGGTGTTTAAACAGGAATCCACATATAAAGAGAGCAAAAGGAGTTGATATGATCCTAGAGGAGTGTGTCCAGAAGCTCAAAAACAATCGATCATGATCAGATTGTTTATGACCAAGAAATCGGTTTTGGGCAGAATGAGCACTATGGAGCAATTCGGTCATAACTTTGCACTCCAATGTCTAAACGACGTGATTCCAATTGGAAATGAACGCTAACTCGCTAAGGGTTTGATCTGGTGAAGCTGAAATTCAACGAAGAAATATTCAATCCTGGAGAGAGGGCTCAATTCACGGTTCAGTCGTGGGAATACAGATTGAGCAGGTTGTCTTGTTTTATTAATAACTTTTGATTGGAGACTCCGATTGCAATTTCGTTTGAAGCAGCATAAACTAGACATCCAGAACTTCACGTGGATATAAAGTGAATAATTTTTGGTGAAGGTTTGGCCACTCAATCAGACGTTTGAAGATCACATCCGTTCTAGATCCAAATCTGATGCATTCAGTCCAAGAAATGACATATTCTTGTTGGGCCAATTTCTCAACAAAACCAGCCCAAATAAGAATGGATGAGGCCCAAGACAAGCTTTGGAGAATTTGATTAGTTGGTCAAAGTCAAGAACAAAGGAACTTTCAAATTTCACATTTAATGTTTTTGGAATTTGTTTTTGACCACATGAATGTTTGTGGTTTCTTTATTTATTTATTTTTTATCTTTTTGTAGCCTATAAATAGGCAAAGAAATCAGATTATCAAAAATATATATGAGTTTTCTTTGAGTGTCACTTTTAGTGAGTTTGAGCTTTTAGCTCATGGTTCTTTTTGGAACCTTTGAACTTATCGAATGGAGTGATTCCGTTCGTGGCGTTCATCCCGACTTATCAAACGCTAGCTCATAAGCATTTGTGGCGCCTCCGCGATACCGATATTTCTAGTCCAGGTTTGATAGGGGTTTAGGACGGTTCGTTAGAATGTCTGGGCCTAGGTTTCTATCATTATTTTGGTAGGGGTTTAGGAAGGTTCTTTGGAATGTCTGGGCCTAGGTTTCGATCACGAGTTGATTTTGAAATTTTGGTTGGTTCCATCGCCTAATTAGAGAATTTTGATCCGAGATCGTATCAGGAGTGGAAAACATGGAATACGGAACATCGCGGGCGAACCGGGAACATTTGGAGTGTCTCCAGGGAAAACGTGAAGCTCAGAAAACGTCAAATCTTGCAAGTCCAATAACTTTCACTCTACAAGTCCAAATCATGCATTCTCTACGTCATTGGAAAGCTCTCTTCGATATCTACGTATAGACGCCAAGATCACCCAAATATGATGTCGGAGCAGGAAGTTATGAGCAAATCTGTGAAGCCCACCAAAACTGTTAAGTGACACGATCGTGTCACTTTCAGTCACACGATCGGGTCACTTACCAGATTTTGGAAATATTCTGAATTTTGGCCCAGAAAAAGAAGGATTAAGTAGGGTTAGCCCCCAAGGTCAAAAACATTCAGGCTTTTCACAGAAAACACACCTTAGAGCACACAAAAGGGGGCGATTATCAAGAGGCAAGGGATCGGAGTAGAAGACGGAGATTACGAAGCCGGAAATCGACTAAGCATTCTTTCTTTCTTCTATTTTACGATGTTTTGTATTATTGATATGAACCCTGACGTCTCGATGTTTAGCGAGTAATTCCTTTGTTGTAGGTTAGGGATTTGCTATGTAGGGATCTTTGGTTCATAATTCCAGACTTTGTGGTTTTATTTATTCTATTCAGTTTATTGAGTTGCGTTTAATGCGTTTGATCTTGTTGGCCACTTGATTGAATGAATTTAGGGTTTTAATTCGCATAGACATATGGGATTCTAACATGGAAATAACCCAATAAGTAGAACAGATATTGCATTGAGAGATGAATATTTGCCTAGGGATTATGATAGCGTTCGTTCATGCATCCAGGGTTTTAGACTATTGAATCGAGAGATCAGTAGGATAAAGCCTGGATAGTGAGGTTAGACTCGAGAGGGTTAATCTCTACTTTAGAGCTTGAATTCCCTGAATCGGATAGATAAACCACTGAGTTTTCATCTTTTGAAAGACCCTTGCATATAAAGCAATCCCGAAGCCTGCAGTATTTTGCCATTGATAGTTTGTCATTTGTTTTATTATTTACTTTTGACACATTCTCATCATTCATACTATTCTTTAGATCTATTCCTGATAGGAGTTTGATTCAGTTGTCTACTTTTGTCCATGTGTTCGATCCTAGCGACTACATACGATCCGTACACTTGCGGTATTTGTTGGATCTAGGATTTTATTACTTGACCAAATTTATTCACCTAGATTTGCGACATCAACAATCTCATGCGGGTCATCCAGTATTCCGTTCTCCAACGAATACCTATGACTGTGATCGTATCCAATACCTATGATCATATATATGATCATCAATCACACATCATACTAGTCTTGGTATATCATTATTCCCACAATGATATATGAGCAGGGAGTTTAGTACTGTTCATAACAATACATGGATTTCATAACATATCAAGTATGCACAATATGTAATGAATCAAACACTCAACCATAAGCTCATAGAAAGTGTCAATACATCAAATGTATCATAAGAAAGCTCATACACCAGTTCATCATAGAGCACTAAACCAACACTCTCGTAGATTTGGTTCCGGCTTTCCAAGAAGTATGCCTTGTTGTCTAGAAGGTTGTGACGCAAGCTGTGCTATACGCGTATCTATGAGCTTCATGTGTGCGTCCATCCCGTCAAGTCTCCTCTCAAAGGTGTCTTGCCTAGCTCTAATGCTCTGCACCTCAGTTTTCAGCTCAGTAAATGACGTCTTTTGGTCGAGCATTAGTTGGGTAAGCATCGTCTTGATGTCTGCTTCTTCATTCTTTGCCGGTGGAGGAGCTCGGTAGCCCTGATTCTGCTGCCCGTAGCCTGGATTCTATTGCGCATATCCCTGATTCTGTCCCTGAAAGCGTGACTGAGTGAAGCCCGGGGGATTCTGAGGGATTCTGGAAACGCCCTGCTGCTTTGCATTCAATGCTCCACTCGGGTTTCCGTAGGAGAAACTAGGATGGTTCCTAGGCGCGTTCGGGTTGTAGAGATTGGAAGGATTCTGATATTGATTCCTTCCTATGTAGTTGACGTCCTCAACCGGTTCTTCCTCTGATGTGGTCTGATCAACCAGAAACATACCAGGCTGGACTTTCTGCGGGTTAGGTGTATTCTTGAGTCTCAAGTGCTGCTTGATTGCCGATAAATAAGACATGACCGCTTTCAAAGCAGCGGACTCGCCCAAATCTACCCGTCCTGTAGAGCGTCTGATGCTATCTCCTGACATCCCTCTTGCTTTAGCCATTTTCGCAATCTGCATCTCTAGGGTGTCAAAGGGAATGTCATATACACTCCCTCCACAAGCTGCATCCATCCATGCTCTAGTATCGTCTCTCAGTCCGTGGATAAACGTGGAAAGCAACAGCCGCTTATCCATGTCGTGGTGTGGACAAAGGCGTTGATAGCCTTTGAATCTCTCCCATGCATCGTATAGACTCTCATCACTCTCCTGAGTGAAGCTGTGTATGGCTCTCTGTGCAGCTTGTGTCTTCTCTGGGGAGTAGTATTTCGCCATGAATTGCTCCTCTAGCTCCTCCCATGTCGTAATCGAGTTTGGCTCAAGAGTGTAGAGTCAATCTCTTGCCCGGTCCATCAGTGAAAAAGGAAAAGCCTCCAAATATACATCCTCGATGGTCATTCCTCGTGGCTTCCTAACTGATCTGTACAACATCTTAAACTGAGTCAAGTGAGCAATGGGATCCTCTGTAGGCCACCCTCTGAAACTCGCCTGACTGAACATCGTGATGCATGATAACGTGTATTTTGGTGATATTTTGGTATACGATGTCTAGCGCATTTTACTCGGTTTTGCATATTTATAGGCATTCTAGAGTATATTTGGTCTCGATATTGCTTGGTTGCTTTCTTTGGTGTCAAAATAGGTATTCATGCATAAAAGAAGCAAAAGGAGTGGAAAACATGGACTACGGAAGATCACAGACGAAACGGGAACATTTGGAGTTGTTCCGGGGAAAAACATGAAGCCTAAAAAGTCAAATCTTGAAAGCCCAATAACTTCTACTCTATAAATCCAAATTGCGTTCTCTACCTCATTGGAAAGCTCTCTTCAATATCTATGTATAGACACTAATTCGCAACAATCCGACATTGGAGCAGAAAGTTATGAGCAAATCTGTCAAACATGTTCGAGTTGAAGAATCGACACGGACCATGTTGCATTCAACACGGCCGTGTTGTGTCCGTGCTGAAAAAAGTGAAGTTTTGCTCAGAGAATTGACATGGACCGTGTTGTCATTCGACACGGCTGTGTTGATTCAAACACGCCCGTGTTCAGCCCATGTCTAAAATGCATATTTTTAACAGAGAATTGACACGGACCGTGTTGCATTCGACACGGCCGTGTTGCATTACGGAAAAACTTCCTATTTTGCATCTGAACTTCCATTTTCAGCAAAGGAAGAAGCCCAGCTGCCAAGCAAATAAATAGGAGACATCTTGGGCTTCAGAAATCATCGAGAGATCACAGGAGAATCCAGAGAACTCGAGAGAGAATCAAGACGGAGTTTTCCGGGAGCAGAGATTGAAGAATCGTCGTGAGAGATCGTTGCGAGTCTTCTTTATCTGTTTCTATGTTTCTTCTTATTGATTTGAACTCGTTTGTTGTTATGGGTAGTGAGTAGTCGTTTCACTGTAGTTAGAGATTTAACCTTGTAGGGATTTGTTTGGTTTTTATTTTCCAAGACTACGTTATCGATACTCGGCGGTTTAATTGAATTAGGTTTAATTCTTTTGATCTTCTTGGCCTGTTTATTGATTGATCTTAGATTCTGATTGACAACGAGAGGTGGAATTAGATTCGGAAAGAATTCATTGAATGAATTGATTAAGACTATTGAGAGATAGGTTAATCGGTTTAGAAACTGTGATAGTGATTGTTAATGCATTCGATATTTTAATCTATTAGGTTGAGAGATCGATAGGTTAAATTATTGGATAGTGGATTTAGGACTTGAGAGAGCCAAATCTGATATTAGAACTTGAGATCCCCGATTAGAGTTCGATATTCGTAGATTCTCCATCCTTAGAAACAATCCCTGCGCGTTAAGGTTATCCCGAAGTTACGGTGATTTATCTATCTGATTTTACTTAGTTAGTTTATTGCTCTATTTTCGATATTCACATACTTAATTCCATATTTCCTGCTCTAATTCTTGGTTGAGTCTTGTTCCTAGAGTTAACTATTCACTGTGTTCGACCCTGTTACTACAGTTGATCCGTATCCTTGCGGTATTCGTTGTATCTAGGTTTTTATCACTTGAGAATTATTTCTATACCTAGATTTGCGTTATCAAGTTTTTGGCGCCGTTGCAGGGGAATAGATTAGTGCTAGGATAAAGATTTCTTTGAACCTAGATTTTTTCTTCTTTTCTTTTTCTTTTCCCTAGATTTCTTGATCTATTCTTTGTGTTTGTTCTACTTTCTGCTGTGCAGGATTCCGGTGTATGAACAGGAGTTCTGGGCCTGACAACCTAGTACCTCTTCACCCTGAAATCGAGAACTCCACTAAGTGCAATCGAAAGAAGAAACGACAGCAAAGAAAGATGGAGGAACGTGTTATAGTTGCAGAGAATAACAATGACACTTATGGGGCATACCTTCAGCCTAAGTACATTCAACAGCTTTCATGCATTTGCCGGCCTGACATCGACCATAACAATTTTGAGTTTCAACCGGCATTCATCAATATGCTGAGACCAACAGATTTTTCTCTACTAGGTACACCTCATTTCTCAAACTCATTTTGTTGTAGAGATGCTCTTAAACTTCATGATCCAGGTTGGCAGAAGGTCGATAATCTTCGCTCGTTAGATCTATCTGGTAGTTGAGAGAGTTTGGTCAAGCTAAAGACCCTAAACAAGCGCTCCTGGGAGGCAACCCGAGTTTGTAGGTTAGTTTTTCTTTTCTTTCTTTTTCTTTTTGCATCGGATATTGGTTTGTCTCTTATCACCAGGTTGAGTTCTAATGAGAAGCTATTGAGGAGGCGAGGAAGCTAGCTATGCGATAGACGTAGGCAGACTTAAGTGCGAGTGAACGAACATCGCGAGCTAAATATTCTTTTCCCTTTTTGACTTGCTTCTCTTTTGACTTATCTTATTGGTTGCCTCTATTAGACGAGATTTGACACCGAGGACGATGTTTAGTTTAAGTCTGGGGGAGGATTCGTCTAACGCCAAACTATATCTATTTAGAGTAGTGTTGCATGCATTTTTTGATTTTTTTTTCACTTTTTAGTTGCATGTGCATATAGGATGCATTAGGATCATATAGTTTGTTGTTAGGATTGTGCATTCTCATATTGTGTTTAGGACATATAAGATCACGTGCATAAAACCGTTTTGAACATTGATATGATGACCTAAGATATGAGAGAGTAAAAACGTCCTGAAAACATTATGATCCGTTGAACATGGTTATGTTTTGTTGAATTGATTGCTTGACCTTTAGGATTTTCTAGAATGGCTTGTGGGATAGAAATCGTTGGTTGGAACTCATGGGACCGATGTTGTCTAGCCAAGTAGAAAAGTTTCTATAAGAACCTTTCCCATGTTTGCTGAAATCGTTAAAATCTATTACCAAATGCATTCTTATTTCTTTATGTGCAGAAAAAGATAGTGAGCATCTCGACACTCCGCTGTCATTATCTCGTCAACGAAAATCGTTCGAGGACATGAGTGCATCGATTTGATGGTTCGGGTCTAAGTTGTGGGTCGGGATATCCAATAAACAAAATCGAAAAAAAAATTTGATTAGGAACCCTTCAACTTCAACGTCCTAGGAACCCGAGATGCTAGCAAAAGGAAAAAAAAATATAGCTAGATGAAAGAAAAAAAAAGAAGAAGAAAAAAATGAATAGCGAAAGCGTAGACTAGATACGATTATGTAGAATGGCATGATAGATTCGAGAAACATGCTTGGTAGATGATTGAAGTTCTTGGGTTGGTTCTTGATAGCGGTATAGATCCCATAGTTAGGAAAGATTATCCTTTGAGGAAGATCATACTAGACAAACTTGATCATTGTTCACGGGGATCAAGGTCGGATAGAGGTCGCTCTCGATTATCATTTTGAGTTATGTCATTGCCTCGCCCTCCTTTCACACCGTTTTTCATGGAGTATTTGCTCGAGGACGAGTAAAGGTTTAAGTTTGGGGGAGTTTGATAACATATATTTTGGTGATATTTTAATATACGATGTCTAGTGCATTTTACTCAGTTTTGCATATTTATAGGTATTCTAGAGTACATTTGGTCTCGATATTGCTTGGTTGCTTTCTTTGGTGTCAAAACAGGTATTCATGCATAAAAGAGAGCAAAAGGAGTGGAAAACATGAACTACGGAACATCACAGACGAAACGGGAACATTTGGAGTTGTTCCGGGAAAAAACACGAAGCTTAAAAAGTCAGATCTTGAAAGCCCAATAACTTCCACTCTACAAATCCAAATTATGCGTTCTCTACCTCATTGGAAAGCTCTTCAATATCTACGTATAGAAACCAAGATCGCACAAATCCGACATTGGAGCAGAAAGTTATGAACAAATCTGTCAAACATGTTCGAGTTGAAGAATCGACACAGACCGTGTTGCATTCAACACGGCCGTGTTGTATCCGTGCTGAAAAAAGTGAAGTTTTGCTCAAAGAATTGACACGGACCGAGTTGTCATTCGACACGGCCGTGTTGATTCAAACTCGCCCGTGTTCACCCCATGTCTAAAGTACAGATTTTTAGCAGAGAATTGACACGGACCGTGTTGCATTCGACACAGCCGTGTTGCATTATGGGAAAACTTCCTATTTTGCATCTGAACTTCCATTTTCAGCAAAGGAAGAAGCCCAGCTGCCAAGCAAATAAATAGGAGACGTCTTGGGCTTCAGAAGTCATCGAGAGATCACAGGAGAAGTCAGAGAACTCGAGAGAGAATCAAGACGGAGTTTTCCGGGAGCAGAGATTGAAGAATCGTCGTCGAGAGATCGCTGCGAGTCTTCTTTATCTGTTTCTATGTTTCTTCTTATTGATTTGAACTCGTTTGTTGTTATGGTTAGTGAGTAGTCGTTTCACTGTAGTTAGGGATTTAACCTTGTAGGGATTTGTTTGGTTTTTATTTTCCGAGACTACGTTATCGATACTCAGCGGTTTAATTGAATTGGGTTTAATTCTTTTGATCTTCTTGGCCTGTTGATTGATTGATCTTAGATTCTGATTGACAACGAGAGTTGGAATTAGATTCGGAAAGAATTCATTGAATGAATTGATTAAGACTATTGAGAGATAGGTTAATCGGTTTAGAAACTGTGATAGTGATTGTTAATGCGTTCGATATTTTAATCTATTATGTTGAGAGATCGGTAGGTTAAATTATTGGATAGTGGATTTAGGACTTAAGAGAGCCAAATCTGATATTAGAACTTGAGATCCCCGATTAGAGTTCGATATTCGTAGATTCTCCATCCTTAGAAACAATCCTTGCGCGTTAAGGTTATCCCGAAGTTACGGTGATTTATCTATCTGATTTTACTTAGTTAGTTTATTGCTCTATTTTCGATATTCACATACTTAATTCCATATTTTCTGCTCTAATTCTTGGTTGAGTCTTGTTCCTAGAGTTAACTATTCCCTGTGTTCGACCCTGGTACTACAGTTGATCCGTATCCTTGCGGTATTCGCTGTATCTAGGTTTTTATCACTTGAGCATTATTTCTACTTAGATTTGCGTTATCTCTCGAACATCGTGATGCACTGTGGTGGTAGCTCGAAACTGTCTATGGGCGGTCGATTGATGGATGATAGGAGTTGGGTGTGCTTCGGTGTAATGTAAGAACCCAAAGTCTCCTCTGCAACGTTTGTAGCATCGCCCTCGGTCTACTGATCGTAGAGCGGATTCATGTGCTCTTGGTTCATGTGGTTCTGATTCTCGTGGTGCTCCTCATCATGAACCTCACGCTCTTGTTGATGGTTGTGCGAACTACTCGACCTCGACCTAGCTTCTCTTCTCTGCTGATTTCGGATGTCTCTCAGAGTACGCTCAATTTCCGGATCGTAGACTAGGTCTTCTTTCCGAGTAGAGCTCATTGTCATGCACTAGAACCCTGCAAACCGCAAAGAAAAAGAAGAACTCGAGACCAAGTAAATCCACAAAAACCCAAGAAAAACAAAAAGAAAAAGAAAACAAGCAAAGATCTAGAATCAATAAAGACCTAGAAATAAAATCTATAACCCGATTCACAACTCACCGCAAGGATACGGATCGTCGTAACAGGGGGTCGAACACGAGGACGGGTAGCTAAATCTAAACCCTAATCGAAACTAAAGCAAAGCAAGCAAGTGAAAGTGATGGTGGAAGTATGTGGAATCTAAAATAACTAAAATAAGAAAGCAAATAAAAACGTGTAAACTATCAAGCAAAGATGACCGTGGGTGTCGGGACCGTATTCGCGTGTATGGGTATATGCTAAGCATGCGAGAATCACGATATTGAATCTGTATTCGGGAATCGTCAAGCAACAAAAATAGAGAAATCACCTCCCGGCATATAACTCACTATCTAAAGTTCTCTAAATCCATATCCCTATGTGATTTATCAAACTAGATGCATGAAGAACACTATCATCAATCCTAGATCGATCAAACCATATTCCTATGTGAATAATACAATCTATTCTATCGATTTCGATCCGAACTCATGCACTCTATGCAACATGAAACATGCAATCTACACTAGATTCAATCATCAAACATGCATAGAAATCAAAGCAAACATAGATTCAAACAATTCAAATCCTAAAACGTGCGTGATCGGGTTCTACGAAATCAAAACAGAGCAACCAGGCTCTGATACCACTGTTGGGTTTCCTGGGATCTCTAGAGCGAATCCTATTCCTAAGAGATCGATTCTAGGGTTTGCGCAGTGGATATAATATTGAAAAATAAAATGCGGAAATTAAAAAGAGAGAATAGAAGAGAAAAATAAAATAAAGAACACTTTTATTACTACATCTCTTCTTCTTGTTATATTACAATGAAAATGAAGTACTGCACTCTATGCAACATGAAACATGCAATCTACACTAGATTCAATCATCAAACATGCATAGAAATCAAAGCAAACATAGATTCAAACAATTCAAATCCTAAAACGTGCGTGATCGGGTTCTACGAAATCAAAACAGAGCAACCAGGCTCTGATACCACTGTTGGGTTTCCTGGGATCTCTAGAGCGAATCCTATTCCTAAGAGATCGATTCTAGGGTTTGCGCAGTGGATATAATATTGAAAAATAAAATGCGGAAATTAAAAAGAGAGAATAGAAGAGAAAAATAAAATAAAGAACACTTTTATTACTACATCTCTTCTTCTTGTTATATTACAATGAAAATGAAGTACATATTTATAGGAAAATTAAGAAACGAAGTAAAAAAGGAAATATAGATACAATGGAAACAAATCAGATACACAATATTCGACATAATGATATTGTATCCATTATTATTCTCCATCATATCTCAAATCTTATTTTACTTCCATCACATATTCATTTTTCCATTTTAACATTCCCCCTCAAGATTGACTTTGAAAGAATGAAAAAGTCAATCTTGAATTGATAATGCTATAAATCGTCTATACATTTTCATTGTCTCTGGAAAAATTCATAAACACCAAATTTTGTTCTTTTAGAAAGCATTAACCATTTTCAAATCACTTCGCTTGACTTTAAAGTTCTAGCTTTAACTCTTTTTATCATAGCATCTTGCTTGATTTTAGAGTTCTTAGCTTTGACTTTTGTTTGTCATAGCACATCGTTTGAATTTAGATTTTTACTCGCCTTTGAATGATTTGGATATATGAACATCCAAAACACAAATGAAAGAAGAGATTAGAAAATTAAAAAAAAGAAAGAAACATATAGTTCAGATCGCAACGCTGCTCTGATACCATATTGAAAAATAAAATGCAGAAATTAAAAAGAGAGAATAGAAGAGAAAAATAAAATAAAGAACACTTTTATTACTACATCTCTTCTTCTTGTTATATTACAATGAAAATGAAGTACATATTTATAGGAAAATTAAGAAACGAAGTAAAAAGGAAATATAGATACAATGGAAACAAATCAGATACACAATATTCGACATAATGATATTGTATCCATTATTATTCTCCATCATATCTCAAATCTTATTTTACTTCCATCACATATTCATTTTTCCATTTTAACATATAAAACAAAAATTTAATAACCCCTAGAACCATGCTTCTATGAATCGTAGAAACGTTAGAACGCTTACCTCAATCGATCCGGGGCCTGTATCAATCGAAGAACTCGTCTGATCACGAAAGGCAGGAAGAATACCTCGCCCTCTACACGTATCCACACCTCGGGATGGATTCCAACGATTGGAACTTGTCTGCTAGGACTCGAATCAGCTATTCGGTTTTGTGCTTTGAGAAAACGAGACTTGGAATTCCTTGAACTCTTTGGATCTCATCAAAAGCTCTTAGAATCCTGCCAAAAATCGGCCCTCAAGTCTCTTCTATCATTAGGGTTTTTAATCTCCTTCTTATAAGGTGATTTAACCCTAATTCGGTTTAATTTCGGAAAAACTGAAGCCCGGAACGGACGGTCTAGAAATACACGCGGACCGTCCGTTAAGAACCCAAAGTCTCCTCTGCAACGTTTGTAGCATCGCCCTCGGTCTACTGATCGTAGAGCGGATTCATGTGCTCTTGGTTCATGTGGTTCTGATTCTCGTGGTGCTCCTCATCATGAACCTCACGCTCTTGTTGATGGTTGTGCGAACTACTCTCAAGTCTCTTCTATCATTAGGGTTTTTAATCTCCTTCTTATAAGGTGATTTAACCCTAATTCGGTTTAATTTCGGAAAAACTGAAGCCCGGAACGGACGGTCTAGAAATACACGCGGACCGTCCGTTCCAGCAAGCCAGAACGGACGGTCTGCATTCAACACGGACCGTCCGTTCCAACACATAGAACGGACGGTTTGTGAGCATTCGTGGACCGTCGGGTCTGGCACGGTGGACCGTCCGTTCCGGACTTCTGGTCCGTCCGTTCCGGACTTCTGGTCCGTCCGTTCCAGACCCTTCCGTCTTGGTTTTCCCGTCGTTTTCTTGTGCGTTTCGTCCTTTCCTGCGTGTGTGACCCTGTAGGCTCATTCGATATAGCAGTATAGCCCGAAATCTGTATTCCGGATATACAAGTCATAGGCGGTCTCTAGCAAGACACTATGACTACCTATCTCGAATAGAGTTTGTTCGTGATCATGCGAACTCTAGCGATGATTCCGGTTGATGATCCTTTTGTATCGCGATATCATATGTCGAACATAAGGCATGGGCAAGCCACCTTATCTGATTCGACTGCTTTCTCGTTCATTGAGTTTGACTGTCTGAAATAGACGACGTTCTTCTATAGTGCGGCCACACATTTCTACAGTCTCGCTCACACGAGGGGCCCAGCGATATCTCTCTCTTTTACGAGAGGTACAAATCCCATCTTGACTATCTACAATCCAGTACATGATTCGTTTCGTACCTGATACACGCCTTTATAGTCCTCCTGTTACGCAGGACGTTTGACGTATTCAAGGCACGCAACTCCTCATGTTGGATTTCGTAGATATCTCAGATCTCAGGATCCAATCATGGAACCGCCATATGAGATTCAAGTCATGACGCTAGTCCATGTGACAATCTCATGCGGGTCAATCCAGTATTTCGTTCTCCAACGAATACCTATGACTGTGATTGTATCCAATACCTATGATCAATGCTATGATCATCAATCACACATCATAATAGTCTTATTATGTCGTTATTCCCATAACGACACAAGACTAGGGAGTTTAGTATCATTCATAATGATACATGGATTTCACAACAGATCTAGTATGCAAGAACATGTAATGAATCAAATACTCTCATAAAACATAGAAAGTATCAATACATCAAATGTATCTAAATAAAGCTCATAAACAGTACATCATAGAGCACTAAACCAACACAATGTCCGTTAGAAATTCGTTGGAAATTTCCAACGGTATATCAACGGATATCAGCGTTGGACATTTCCCACGCATATTCTGACGGGCACTCCGTTGGAAATAACGTTCGACTATTTCCAACGGGCGCCCGGTTGAATAATCTGAACGTTATCAAATGCGGAAACGATTCCAACAGACATCCGTTGGAAATAGTCGAACGTTATAACATTCGAATTATTCCAACGGGAGCCCGTTGGAAGTCGACGAAATTCAACGGATTTCTAACGGATGTCCGTTGGAATTTTTTTCTATTTAAATATCGTAGTAAAAAAGATGTTTGTAAACATCTATTTCGAAGGAGATTTTTGGAAGACTATTACATTTGGCGGTTTCATGGAGAAGAAGTTCGGACAATCACAGTAACGGGACAACATGTGTCGGCCGATCAGAGGTATGATGTAGATGAAGTTATAAGAAATCCTTATGTTGAAATGGTGACAGATGCTTTTCCTGGGGCATTGGTTGATCAAAATCATCACAAGAGGAGGAGCCAAACGTCGAAACAAAACGGTTTTTCGACATGTTGCATGATAACTCCTATTTTTCTCTATATTTTAATAAGCGTTTGTCTAGGTTTTACGGGATAATCACATGCATTTATAGGCATTCTAGGCGTGTTAGGACACAAAACCCGGTTGTGCTTTAGTTTTACAGAGTTACAGGTTTCAAAGATGATTGGATGCGAAAAGGAACGCTTTTGGAGCGTTAGAGATGAAGTTCGGATGAGGTACTCGTGCTCCGAGATCAATAACTTTCTCTACAGAAATCCAAATCATGCGAACTTAAACCGTTGAAAATATCCTTTCAAGAGCTTCACGTAGACACCAAAATCACGCAAATCCGACATCGGAGCTGAAAGTTATGAACAAAATCGTGAAGCCTGAGAAATCTGCCAGAAAGTGAAACCGGTCCGGTTCCATATGGAACGGCCGGTTCAAGAGGTCCGAGTTCACCCATTTCGATCCGGTTCAAGTGTCCAGAATTCCCAGAAACAGAAGGTGGAACCGGTCCGGTTCCATATGAAACCAGACCCGACGGAGAAAAACCCTAATTCGCGATTTTTAGAGTCCTAGAGGAAAAAGGACTCTTGGGAGCCACCCTAAGGTTATAAAAAAGGCCTAGTCACGTCTTAGAAGAGGGGGAACCTTAGAGAACACTTAGATACAAACTTTTGGAGAGCTTTGGTGAGAGAAATAGGAGTTTACGGGATTTCCGGAAGAAGAAAGAGAGTTGGAACGTGAAGATCGCTTGCTGTCGACATGAGTCTTTCTTCTTCTCCCTCTTTTGTTTCTGTTTCCTGTTTTGCTTTGTGTTTTTCCATGAACCGTGAGTAGATTCACGGCTGTGGATTAGGGATTCGTTTGGATTTTGGGTATGTTTGAACCCTAACTTGGTTGCGATTAGGATTTGTTTTGTTTTATCGATTTGCAATTCATGTCAATTGATGTTTGTTGACCCCTTGATCAGTTGTTTTAGAATTTTGGGTGTACAGAAGAATTCAGATCAGTTTCGGGTCTGATCGGGGCTGAGAACGCGGAGAAACGTGATCTGATCACGGAAACTACCCTAGCCCGTCCGTTCTGGGTAAGCCAAAGCAGACGGTCCAAGGGTGACGGACTGAGTGGCTCGGAACGGAAGGTCTGTCCTGGACCGTCCGTTCTGTCCATGCAGAACGTCCGTTCTACAAGGCGGAACGTCCGTTCTGTCTTCTACAGTCGAGACCGAACGTTCTGCCAGCCTGGAACGTCCGTTCTACCTCCAGAACGGACGGTCTGAAGTCCTGATTCCGAAAATTTCCGTTTTCGAGGTCCGATTACGCAATCGTTGCATAATCTGATCAACTGTAACTCAAATAGACATGATTCATTCTTATGGATGATCCATAGTGAATGAATACATGTAACTTAATCAAGATATAGAATATGCTTGATTGAGTGGGAGCTCCGGGATTGGGATTACATAATCGAATGGATGGTCTATTCGGATTATGAACAATCGTTGCACAGAAACCAGTTAGATGTAGAAACTCTATAAGTAAAGCACTTAGTCTCATATAGAAAATTATTATAGGGTTAGTTTTCTTTATGGGTATATAGCTCATCTTTGCATCTATGTTGTCATTGTTTCATGATGGACTAGCTGGTAGTGGATCATAGATAGATTGACACTGATTGATGATGGACTAGCTGGTAGTAGATCATTAATAGAATCTGCATTTGTTTCGTTCGTTTTGTTTTGTCTCTTTTGTAAGACATGGCGTCAGCCGGTAGCGTACCGAGTTTGACGATGCGATCTATCCTTGAGAAGGATAAATTGACCGGGACGAACTTCTTAGACTGGTATCGGAACTTGAGAATTGTTCTCAAGCACGATAAGAAGTCATACGTCCTGAAAGGGGCTCTAGCACCAGAGCCTGCGGCCAATACCACGAGAGCCGTCAAGGATGCTTGGTTGAAGCATCAGTCTGACGACAATGAGATCTCCTGTCTCATGTTGGGAAGCATGGCCCCGAATCTACAGAGGCAGTTTGAGGGGAAGAGTGTGTTTGATATGATCAATCAGCTCAAGACCATGTTTGAGGAGCTAGCGCGTACTGAAAAGTACAAGACGCTGAAAGCTCTGGTGAAGACGGAGATGCCGAGAGGTAGCTCTCTGAAAAGTACAAGACGCTAAAAGCTCTAGTGAAGACGGATATGCCGAGAGGCAGTTCTGTCAACACCCACGTCCTCAACATGCGAGCTCATGTTGAGGAACTTGAGCGTATGGGAGTGAAATTCGATGGTGACTTTGTTGCAGACTTGATCCTGATGTCATTGCCCGAGGACTATAACCAGTTCGTTATGCAGTACCATATGCACGGGATGACTAAGAGCTTAGCCGAATTGCATGGGATGCTGAAATCGGCCGAGCAGGATATTGTGGTGCCCAAGACTGTGCTTGCTGTTGAGAAAAGCTCCAGTAAGAAGCGGCGGGGTAAAGCCAAAAAGAATGTGGCGAAAAAGGCAAAAGTTGCCTCTACGCCTAAGCCTAAGCCCGATAAGGGTGACTGTCATTACTGCGGAGTGTCTGGACACTGGAAGCGTAATTGTCACCTTTACTTGGAGGATCTGAAGGATAAGAAGCTTGGTGAAGCTTCTGCCTCAGGTATCCACGTTATAGAGGCTAACATCTGTACTATATCTTCGTGGGTATTGGATACCGGAAGTGCCTCACACATTTGTGGAAATGTGCAGGGACTAAGAAGAAGTAGGATGCTAGCTAAGGGAGAAGCGGATCTACGCGTCGGAAATGGAGCAAGAGTTGATGCATTGTGTGTTGGCGTTTACGATTTGCATCTTCCTTCTGGACTTGTTTTAGAGCTTAGTAATTGTTATTGTGTTCCTGCAATTAGCAGAAACATTATTTCTATTTCTTGTCTGGATTTGGATGGTTTTCGATTTGTGATTGAGAACTCGAGTTTGATGATTTATCGAGACGATATTTACTATGGTAATGGTTATCTAGTTAATGGTTTATACGTCTTGAATGATCAGCCTTCAAACTCAACATCATCCATCTATAGCGTGAGTACTAAACGGTTTAAGCCGAACGACTTAAACCCAACCTTCCTCTGGCATTGTCGTCTAGGCCATATAAACGAGAAGCGCATACATAAACTTCATTCTGAAGGTCTTCTGGATTCATTTGACTTTGAGTCTCTTGAATCATGCGAGTCTTGTTTGATGGGCAAGATGACGAAGCATCCTTTCAAAGGGAAAGGACAGAGAGCGATAGAGTTATTGGACCTGATACATAGTGATGGATGCGGACCAATGAGCTGTCCGGCTAGAGGAGGTTATCTGTATTTCGTTACGTTCACTGATGATTTCAGTCGATACGGTTATGTCTATTTGATGAGACAAAAAGTCTGAAACACTTGAAATGTTCAAGGCTTTCAGAAAC
Source organism: Tarenaya hassleriana (assembly GCF_000463585.1). NCBI lineage: Eukaryota > Viridiplantae > Streptophyta > Magnoliopsida > Brassicales > Cleomaceae > Tarenaya > Tarenaya hassleriana. The sequence continues at coordinate 84,864 of NW_010965226.1, read as the reverse complement.
GAAGTACAGAACCAACTTGGCAAGA
>NW_010965226.1:81849-84601 GCF_000463585.1 Tarenaya hassleriana | reverse complement strand
CGGCTGAAACGACGCCATATGAGATATGGACGGGTAAGCGTCCCGCGTTATCGTTTGTCAGAATTTGGGGTTGCGACGCTTACGTGAAGCGTCAGATGACTGATAAGTTATCCTCCAAATCTTATAAGTGTTTATTTGTAGGCTATCCTAAGGAAACTAAGGGTTACTACTTCTACATTCCGGCAGAGAACAAGGTGTTCATTGCCAGGAATGCGACTTTTATGGAGCGAAAGTTTGTCTCCAAAAGAGTCAGTGGGAGTCACTACCGGTTGTGACTCAACCTTTGATGAGTGAACCTCGGAGATCAGGCAGGATTCGCCAAGAGCCAACGAGATATGGATTTCTCGTGACTGGGAATGAGGAACTCATGTTATTAGAACATGACGAACCAAACACGTTTAGAGTGCATCCTAACATGTTTAGAGTGTGTCGAAACATGTTTAGAGTGCAACAAAATATGTTTAGAGTGCATCGAAACATTTTTAGAGTGCATCCAAACATTTTTAGAGTGCGTCAAAACAAGTTTAGAGTGCATCGAAACATGTTTAGTGTTTGTCTAAACATGTTTAGAATGCGTCTGAACATGTGTAGAGTGCGTTTAAACGCATTTAGAGTGCGTCCAAACACGTTTAGAGTGCGTTTGGACGCACTCGATGTTGGTTGAAATGCTCTAGGATGATCCATGATATGACATTTTACTTTGTATTGATTCATCGATTTATGAATGCATTATTTATCCGTTATACGATTAGCATGTTTGTTGTATTTCGGCATCCTTGAATCATTAGAGAATGATTCTAAACTCCCTAGTCAGTCATCATTGTGGGAACAATGTTGAATCAAGACTAGCATGAGGTGTGATCAACGCATTGGATGTAGATCACAATCATGGGTACTCGTTGTGAACGAGTGACTGGATGACCCGCATGAGATTGTCACATGGACAGAGTCATGACTTGAATCTCATACAGCGGTTCATTTATGGATCCTCATACCTGAGATGTCTAGAGTATCTAATATGAGGAGTGGCGTGTCTTGACTGCGTCAAACGTCGTCTTTAACCGGATGATTATAACGGCATTGATCAGATACGTTCACGAATCATATGGAGATAGTAGACATGCAATATGGGATTTGTCACCTCCTTAACAGGAGAGATACCGTTGGGCCCTCTCGTGGAAGTCGGACTATGAAAACGCGTGGCCACGCTATAGATGAAGTTGCATCTATTCTACTAGTCGATTTGCCAAGACGAGAAAGCAGTCGAACTTGAAGGGTGGCTCAAATCATGCCCTTGTTCAACTTATGATATCGTGAGACAAAGGATCAGAACTAGAGCTGTTATTGCCTTGGTTAGATCACCTCTAACTTACGTGAAGAATCCGAAGAATGGAAACGAGATTTGACCGAAACGAATACGAAAAGAGGTTTTCAGTGCGTTGGTCCGGACCTGACCAAGTTTGGTCAGCCCCGGACCAAGTTTGGTCAGTCCAGGAGGTCCGGAAGCTCGGTCCGAGGTCATCTGTCCAGGCCTGGTCTGACCAAGAGTTGGTCAGCCGCTGACCAGACAGTGGGTCAGACAGACCGAGAAAAGACGAGCCGGACTGAGCTGACTAAGAAGGGTCTTGGTCCGGAGCTGACCACGCGTGGTCCGCCGACTTCAGGTTAGCCGGTCCGTGGGCCTCGGACTAAGCTTGGTCCGCCGGACCAAGCTCCTGGTCCGGCGGACCGGGATCCGGAAAGTTTCCATAATTCGATTTTAGGGTTTTCTAAGCTTATTTAAGTTTGGGATTTCGTCCAAACTTAATTAAGGCCGACCTAAAAACTCAGAGAAACATTCTAGAACCCTAGATAACCTGTTCTCTTCGATTTCTATTGTCCCGGGATTGGATCTCATCTCTTGAGTTACCCTTTTCTTCACTAATCCTAGCATATTCGTTCCAAATCATTTGGAATCCTTCCCGTCGGTGTGGATACGTGTAGAGGGACTGTAACTTCAGTCCTAGGTGATTTAGAATAGGTCCCGGATCGAAATAAACTTCAAGTCTCATCGAGAACGACGTAAGTAACGATTCCCTCGGTGATATACATGATCTTACGGGTTTTGCGAGTTTGGTTGCGTGTGACGTTTGACTAGGTTTAGATCTTCCTTCCGCTGCATGAAACCTAGTAAACCAAACCCTAGATCGATATGATCGCATGCTAGGAACCCGTAGATAACCCCAACAGTGGTATCAGAGCCTGGTTCTCTGTATATCGCCGTGCTTGTTGTATGATTGCATGATTTAATCGTTAAATTGCATGTAATCATTGAATCTATGCATGTTTAATGATATTTGTGATTGTTGAATGATGCATGGATGGTATGGAGTCTGGGACGGGTTAACGGTGCGTCGAAACCGGGACAAAACCCTGATTTTCGAAGCCCAAAAAATCTGTTCCGAATCTGATTTGTCCGCGGTCAGCCGGATCAAGAGTTGGTCAGCCGGACCAACAGACAAATCAGATTCCGGACCGAGTGTTTGGTCAGGAGGACCAAAGTTCTCGCTGGTCAGCCCCGGACCAAGAGTTGGTCCGGCGGACCAGGCGAAAACAAAGGTCCGAGACAAAGACCGGCGGACGGACCAAGGAAACAGACTGAGTTGGTCCGGAGCTGACCAAGTTTGGTCAGCCCCGGACCAAGCCCAGTTGATCTGCGCTCCGCTTCCTCTGGTCAGCTCGGAGCAGACAGGGAACGAACTGACTCGGTCCA
>NW_010965226.1:80726-81807 GCF_000463585.1 Tarenaya hassleriana | reverse complement strand
GAGTTGGTCTGGAGCTGACCAAGTTTGGTCAGCCCCGGACCAAGCTCAGTTTTGAACTGCGGTCCGTCTGCCTGGTCAGCCTGAGAAGGAGAAATCTGACTGAGTTGGTCAGGGGCTGACCAGAGAAGCTGACCAAGGTCAGTCCGGCGGACCAGATTCTGGTCAGCTCTGGACTGGACCTCAGACACTTCTCAAGTCCAAAATTTTGTCCTCTTCCTCATGATTAATCTCAAGCTATTACCGCCCATTAGTAGAGCAACTGTCAAGGCCTCGATCGTCATGGTTACGGGTCATGTCCTAGCTGAGCGTGCCTGATTATCTTGGTGAGGCAGTATGGAGAAATCGTGATTCTCATAGCTCGAATATGGTTGAGCTTGAATTGGGTTATCAAGTCGGACTTGGACTTGATGGTAAGGATGGGATGAGGAACATGCAGTGATAGCGTATCACTATCCCATACTCATCTAGGAATCACATAGGATGTGATTGACAATGTGTTGTCTACCTAAATAGCATGGTTTTGAGCGTCATGCCCTAACTGACTCAAAAACATGTGAAATATGGATCCTAGCTCACTTAGAAACTCATTGAGGGTGTTTTTCTTAGTGGAAGCTTGTCATATTGCATCTATTGTCTGTGTTAGTAGGAGTCTAAGCGATGTGTTTATTTTCTGTCTGTTTGTCCTTTTCTGTAGAATATATATGTTGCAGGAATCTGGTTAATCTTACCATGCGATCTATCCTTATGAAGGATAAGCCTCTAACCAAGGCTTCTAGATCGATCATTGATGTTTATGGGAAGCATATGGATGATGGTCTAGACGTGTCCAGCTTGATGCTTGGAAAGATGTCTTCGGAATTGCGTGAGCAATTAGATGACATGGACAATTCATTGATAGTTGATCAGTTGAATGTGTCATTCCAAGAGAAAGTTGGGAGCCAAGGGAAAAATGATATGGTAGTTGTTGGAAAAAGTTCCAGCAAAAGGAAACGTTCCAAAGGTAAGGGCAAGAGGAAAGTGACAAGTGTTGTCACTGAGCCTAAGCCTAAACCCAAGAAGGAAGAGTGTTATTTATGTCATG
>NW_010965226.1:57103-64519 GCF_000463585.1 Tarenaya hassleriana | reverse complement strand
ACTGTTGGGTTTCGCTACGGGTTCCTAGCATGCGATCATATCGATCTAGGGTTTGGTTTACTAGGTTTCATGCAGCGGAAGGATAATCTAAACCTAGTCAAACGTCACACGCAACCAAAATCATCCGTAAAACCCCGACAGATCGTGTATATCACCGTAGGAATCGAATACTTACCTCTTTCCTGAAGATCTGAAAGTAGCGATCGATCCAGGGCCTGTTTTAATCACCAAGAGCTGAAAGTACAGCTCCTCTACACGTATCCACACCGACGGGAAGGATTCCAAACGTTTTTGGAACTGATCTGCTAGGATCTGTGAAGTATATGAAGTGGGATCTAATCCCGGGAGCTAGAACTATGAAAGAAACGATTTCTTCTGAGTTTTTGCTCTGTTTTAGGGTTCTTTTCGTCTGTCTTAGGTTGAGGACGGCGTCCAATACCCTTCTTATAAGATAGGAACCCTAATCCTTGTGAAAAGAGACTTTTTCCGAGTATTTTGACTCGGTCCGAGTCAGAACTCTGACTCGGTCGAGTCAGAACGAATCAGCCCAAGCCCATTGTCAACTCTTGACTCGGCCCATTTAGTATTGACTCGGTCCGAGTCAAAACTTTGACTCGACCGAGTCAAAACATCAGCCAAGCCCAAAACACTTTCTGGGCTTCGACTCGCACGGAACTGACTCGGTCCGAGTCAAGTACTGACTCGGTCCGAGTCAGAAGGCTGAAAACGTTCTGACACTCTGATTTGATCCGAAAACGGTTTTTCCGACCAAATCCAAGTCTTCCTTTCTGAAACTTCACATATAAGTCCATCCCTAATGGTGTGTGACCCTGTAGGCCCATTCGCAGTGGCAGCAGCCTCGAGAACCATTCCCGATCTCCAAGTCATGGTTAGCCTCTAGCAAGACGCCATGACCGCCCACGTTGAATTGAGTTAGAGGTGATCTAACCAAGGCAATAACAGCTCGAGTTCTGATCCTTTATCTCACGATATCATGTGTTGAACAAGGGCATGGTTTGAGCCACCCTTCAAGTTCAACCGCTTTCTCGTCTTTGTAAATCGACTACTAAAATAGATGCAACTTCATCTATAGCGTGGCCACGCATTTTCATAGTCCGACTTCCACGAGAGGGCCCAGCGATATCTCTCCTGTTAAGGAGGTGACAAGTCCCATATTGCATGTCTACTATCTCCATATGATTCGTGAACGTATCTGATCAACGCCGTTATAATCATCCGGTTAAAGACGACGTTTGACGCAGTCAAGACACGCCACTCCTCATATCAGATACTCTACACATCTCAGGTCTGAGGATCCAAGAACGAACCGCTGTATGAGATTCAAGTTATGACTCTGTCCATGTGACAATCTCATGCGATCATTATAGAATGATTCTAAACTCCCTGGTCAGTTATCATTGTGGGAACAATGATGAATTAAGACTAGCATGAGGTGTGATTGATGCATTGGATGCATATCACAATCATGGGTACTCGTTGTGAACGAGTGACTGGATGACCCGCATGAGATTGTCACATGGACAGAAAATATAAGAAACATGCCAATCATATAACGGGAATGTAACGCATTCATAAATCAATGAATCAATACAATGTCAAAATGTCATATCACGGAACATACTAGAGCATTACAACCAACAGAATAGATCTCGAAGAAGTTCGAGAACCACAAATAGTCGAAGAATCGAGTGAACAGGTCGAAACAGTTCGACCTGTATCACAAGTTGTTGAGACAACACCTACTAGTGAACCTCGGTGATCTGGTAGAATTCGCCAAGAGCCTACAAGATACGGTTTTCTTGTGACTGGAAACGACGAACTCATGTTGTTAGAAGAACATGACGAGCCTACGTCGTATTCAGAGGCTGTGGCGAGTTCCGATTCCGAGAAATGGCACCAGGCCATGGAGTCTGAGATGCAATCCATGTGCGACAACAAAGTGTGGACTTTGGTCGATTCGTTCAATGGTATTAAGACCATTGGATGCAAGTGGGTTTTCAAGAAGAAAACCGACATGGATGGCATCGTGCATACCTATAAGGCACGACTCGTCGCGAAAGGGTTTCGTCAGCTTCATGGTATAGACTATGATGAAACTTTTTCACCAGTCGTGATGCTTAAATCCATACGGATTCTGCTAGCCATAGCTGCGTATTATGACTACGAGATATGGCAGATGGACGTCAAGACCGCATTCCTTAACGGGAATCTACTCGAGGATGTGTACATGACACAACCCGAGGGCTTTGTCGATCCTAAGAGTCCGAGGAAGGTATGCAAACTTCAGAGATCCATTTATGGACCGAAGCAGGCTTCGAGGAGCTGGAAATCTTCGATTTGATGAGGCAGTCAAAACGTTTGGCTTCCTGCAAAACGAAGATGAGCCATGCGTTTACAAGAAGGTCCGTGGGAGCGCAGTAGTCTTCCTTGTACTTTATGTAGATGATATATTGCTCATCGGAAATGACATTCCTACCTTGCAAGGAGTAAAATCCTGGCTAGGATCGGTCTTTTCGATGAAAGACTTAGGAGAAGCCGCCTACATTCTAGGCATCAAGATCTATAGAGATAGATCGAGAAGGCTTCTTGGTCTAAGTCAGAGTACATACATTGACAAAGTCTTGAATCGGTTCAAGATGCAAGACTCCAAGAGGGGTACCTTGCCAATGGGACATGACGTGGCTCTTAGCAAAACTCAGTGTCCAAAGACACAGGATGAGCAAGAGCGCATGAATAGGATTCCATATGCCTCGGCAATTGGATCCATCATGTACGCCATGTTATGTACTCGGCCGGGTGTATCATATGCATTGAGTATGACTAGTAGATATCAGTCTACACCAGGTGAGGCTCACTGGATTGCGGTCAAGAACATCCTTAAGTACTTGAGAAGGACTAAGGATTTGTTCTTGGTGTATGGCGGATTGGAAGACGAGCTCGCTATAAGTGGTTATACCGATGCTAGTTTCCAAACCGACAGAGATGACTTCAGATCGCAGTCAGGTTACGTTTTCTGCCTAAACGGTGGGGCTATTAGTTGGAAGAGTTCCAAACAGCCAACCGTTGCAGATTCGACTACAGAAGCCGAGTACGTAGCTGCATCGGATGCAGCTAAGGAAGCTGTTTGGATCAGGAAATTCGTGGGAGACCTGGGCTTTATTCCTAGCATTGCAGATCCCATTGAGTTGTATTGTGACAACAATTGTGCGATTGCGCAAGCTAAGGAACCCCGGTCACACCAGAGATCCAAACACATACTCAGGCGATTTCACTTGATCAGAGAAATCATCGACAGAGGAGACGTGAAGATAAGCAGAGTGTCGACAGGTGATAATATTGCCGACCCATTGACGAAGCCTCTCCCTTCGTCAAAGCATGATGGTCATGTTAAGGGTATGGGGATTAAATGCTTGCAGGATAGATCATAGAGCATAGTGGGAGATTGTTGGTTGTAATGCACTAGGATGATCCATGATATTGTATTGATTCATTGAGTTATGAATGCATTATTTATCTGTTATACGATTAGCATGTTTGTTGTATTTCGACATCCTTGAATCATTAGAGAATGATTCTAAACTCCCTAGTCAGTCATCATTGTGGAAACATTATTGAATAAAGACTAGCATGAGGTGTGATCAACGCATTGGATGTAGATCACAATCATGGGTACTCGTTGTGAACTAGTGACTGGATGACCCGCATGAGATTGTCACATGGACAGAGTCATGACTTGAATCTCATACAGTGGTTCGTTTATGGATCCTCATACCTGAGATGTCTAGAGTATCTGATATGAGGAGTGACGTGTCTTGACTGCGTCAAACGTCGTCTTTAACCGGATGATTATAACGGCGTTGATCAGATACGTTCACGAATCATATGGAGATAGTAGACATGCAATATGGGACTTGTCACCTCCTTAACAGGAGAGATATCGCTGGGCCCCCTCGTGGAAGTCGGACTATGAAAACGCGTGGCCACGCTATAGATGAACTTGCATCTATTCTATTAGTCGTTTTGCCAAGACGAGAAAGCAGTTAAACTTGAAGGGTGGCTCATACCATGCCCTTGTTCAACATATGACATCGTGAGACAAAGGATCAGAATTCGAGCTGTTAATGCCTTGGTTAGATCACCTCTAACTCAATTCTAAATGGGTGGTCATGGCGTCTTGCTAGAGGCTAACCATGACTTGTGGTTCGGGAAAGGTTCCTAAAGTCACTACCACTTAGAATGGGCCTACAGAGTCACACACCAATAGGGATGGACTTATACGTGAAGAATACGAAGAATGGAAACAAGATTTGACCGAAACAAGCATGAAGAAAAGAGGTTTTCAGTGCGTTGGTCCGGAGCTGACCAAGTTTGGTCAGCCCCGGACCAAGTTTGGTCAGTCCAGGAGGTCCGGAAGCTCGGTCCGAGGTCATCTGTCCAGGTCTGGTCCGGCTGACTAAGAGTTGGTCAGCCGCTGACCAGACAGTGGGTCAGACGGACCGAGAAAAGACGAGTCGGACTGAGCTGACCAAGAAGGGTCCTGGTCCGGAGCTGACCACGCGTGGTCCGCCAGACCAAGCCTTCAGGTCAGCCGGTCCGTGAGCCTCAGACTAAGCTTGGTCCGGCGGACCGGGATCCGGAAAGTTTCCATAATTCGATTTTAGAGTTTTCTAAGCTTATTTAAGTTTGGGATTTCGTCCAAACTTAATTAAGGCCGACCTAAAAATTCAGAGAAACATTCTAGAACCCTAGAGAACCTGTTCTCTTCGATTTCTATTGTCCCAGGATTGGATCTCATCTCTTGAGTTACCCTTTTCTTCACTAATCCTAGCAGATTCGTTCCAAATCGTTTGGAATCCTTCCCGTCGGTGTGGATACGTGTAGAGGGACTGTAACTTCAGTCCTAGGTGATTTAGAACAGGCCCCGGATCGAAATAAACTTCAAGTCTCATCGAAAACGAGGTAAGTAACGATTCCCTCGGTGATATACATGATCTTACGGGTTTTGCGAGTTTGATTGCGTGTGACGTTTGACTAGGTTTAGATCTTTCTTCCGTTGCATGAAACCTAGTAAACCAAACCCTAGATCCATATGATCGCATGCTAGGAACCCGTAGATAACCCCAACACTCGAAACATTTTTAGAGTTCGTCAAAACACGGTAGGAGTGCATCGAAACATACTTTGAGTGCATCGAAATATTTTTCGAGTGCGTCGAAACATTTTTAGAGTACGTTGAAACATGTTTAGAGTGTATCCAAACATGTTTAGAGTGCATCAAAATATACTTAAAGAGCATCGAAACATATTTAGAGTGCATCGAAATATTTTTATAGTGCGTCGAAACATGTTTTGAGTGCGTCGAAACATGTTTAGAGTGCATCCAAACATGTTTAGAGTGCTTCGAAACATATTTAGAGTGCGTCCAAACATGTTTAGAGTGTATCGAAACATTTTTTGAGTGCGTCGAAACATTTTTGGATAGCATCCAAACATACTTAGTCTGCATCCAAACATGTTTAGAGTGTATTAAAACATTTTTAGAGTGCGACAAAATATATTGAGAGTGCATCGAAACATGTTTAGAGTTCGTCTAAATTTGTTTAGAGTGCACCAAAACGCGTTTAGAGCGTCGAGACATACTTAGAATGCATCCAAAAATGTTTAGAGTGTATCGAAACATTTTTAGAGTGCGTCGAAACATTTTTAGAATGCGTCGAAACATGTTTAGAGTGCATCCAAACGTGTTTAGAGTGCTTCGAAACATCTTTAGAGTGCATCGAAACATATTTAGAGTGCGTCGAAACATGTTTAGACGAACTAGAGTGCGTCCAAACACGTTTAGAGTGCATCCTAACATGTTTAGAGTGCGTCAAAACATGTTTAGAGTGCAACAAAATATGTTTAGAGTTTGTCAAAACATGTTTAGAGTGCCTCGAAACATACTTAGAATGCGTCGAAACATGTTTAGAGTGTATCCAAATATGTTTAGAGTGCGTCGAAATATATTTTGAGAGCATCGAAACATATTTAGAGTACTTCGAAGCATATTTAGAGTGCATCCAAACATGTTTAGAGTGCATCGAAATATTTTAAGAGTGCGTCGAAACATTTTTAGAATGCATCCAAACATAGTTAGTGTGCATCCAAACATGTTTAGAGTGTATTAAAACATTTTCAAAGTGCGACAAAATATATTTAGAGTGCGTCGAAACATGTTTAGAGTTTGTCTAAAGATGTTTAGAGTGCACCAAAACACGTTTAGAGCGTCGAAACATACTTAGAGTGCATTCAAAAATGTTTAGAGTGCATCGAAACATTTTTAGAGTGCGTCGAAACATTTTTAGAGTGCGTCGAAACATGTTTAGAGTGCATCCAAACGTGTTTAGAGTGCATCCAAACGTGTTTAGAGTGCTTCGAAACATCTTTAGAGTGCGTCGAAACCTATTTAGAGTGCGTCGAAACATGTTTAGACGAACTAGAGTGCGTCCAAACGCGTTTAGAGTGCATCCTAACATGTTTAGAGTGTGTCGAAACATGTTTAGAGTGCAACAAAATATGTTTAGAGTTTGTCAAAACACGTTTAGAGTGCGTCGAACACACTTAGAGTGCGTCGAAACATGTTTAGAGTGCATCCAAACGTGTTTAGAGTGCCTCGAAACATCTTTAGAGTGCGTCGAAACATATTTAGAGTGCGTCGAAACATTTTTAGAGTTTGTCTAAACATGTTTAGAGTGCGTCCAAACACGTTTAGAGTGCATCCTAACATGTTTACAGTGCGTCGAAACATGTTTAGAGTGCAACAAAATATGTTTAGAGTGCATCGAAACATTTTTAGAATGCGTCGAAACATATTTAGAGTGCGTCGAAACATGTTTAGAGTTTGTCTAAACATGTTTCAAGTGCGTCCGAACATGTGTAGAGTGCATTTAAACACATTTAGAGTACGTCCTAACACGTTTAGAGTGCGTTTAGACGCACTCGACACATGTTTAGAGTTCGTCAAAACATGGTTAGAGTGCATCGAAACATACTTAGAGTGCATCCAAACATATTTAGAATGCGTCGAAACATACTTAATTAGTGTTAAAGATGTTGAAGACAACATAGACGGCGGATCATCATCAGATGACCTGCACAACAAGGAACCTGCGAAATAAATGCAGGAGCTAACCATCTTGGTGCATTAATGTGAAGATATCATGCAGCACCTCTTTATCATACAAATCAAGTATTGAAGACATCACCTCATTAAATGCTTGTCATGCACACATGTAACAGCTAGTGCATTTAATTCTTTGTCTCTAAGCTGTCCTATAAATATGTGTAACCTCTCACATTATGAATAAGAAGAATCCTCTGTTCATTCTCTCTTCATTTTCGTCCTCACTTCATACT
>NW_010965226.1:29646-56828 GCF_000463585.1 Tarenaya hassleriana | reverse complement strand
TAGCTTCCCAAGTTGTCGAGCAATCTGGAAAATGGTTTCAAGAAGACCAGATGATACTTGCCATCCTTCATTGCTCCATGGATCATGATGTTCTCTCAAGCTATGTGCACATCAACACTGCCAAAGAGCTGTGGGAAACACTTGAAGGAGCCTACGGTAATGTCTCCAATCTGACACGAATCTATGAGTTGAAGAAATCTCTACATAATGTTCATCAAGAGGACAAATTGTTCGTCAAGCATTTGGGAGAATTCAACACGATTCGTGCTGAACTTAATGAGTTACGTCCTCCATCCACCGATTCCAAGATTGTTGCTGAACGTCTAGAGCAAGACAATATTTTTGCTCTGCTCTCCTCTCTTCACCACTCATATGGTGATCTTGTTCAGCATATCATACGCCAAGACAAGCTTCCATCATTCTCTGAAGTTTGTGCGATGATTAAGAAAGAAGAAGGCGCAAAGAAGCTGTTCAAAGGGACATGTGAAATTGCTCACTACCGAAAGGTTAATGTTTCCAACAAACTCAATAAACATATTGTTTGTGAGCACTGCAACAAGGCTGGGCATACAAAGGACAAGTGCTGGATCATTCATCCCCATCTCAAACCATCAAAGTTCAAGGAAAACACTCCTCATGGTAATCCTACAAAAGAATCAGCTATGGTGGCTTCAACATCTGAATTTGTCACTAAGGCAGACTTCAATAAACTCCTACAACTGCTCAAGGAGCAAAAAGACTCAGGTATGGCCTTTTTTGGACACCATGGTACTAAGAATCTGATTATTGACTCAGGAGCAACAAACAACATGATATGTGACAAAAGATTGCTTCACAATATGACACATCTAGATGGAGATATCACTGTAGCAAATGGTGTGAAAGTTCAGATTAAAGGACAATGAACTATGATGCTATTTAACCGAGAAATTAGTGCTCTATATGTTCCAGATTTCACTACTAATCTTCTTTCCACTGCGCGAATATGTAGTGATCTCCAATTTTCTGTCATATTTCGCACTAATGAGGTTGTTTTTCAGGATACTAAGACATCTCATGAAATTGGGAGAGGTATCGCTCGGAGCAATCTATATTTCATCCAGCCTCACTCTATTTCAAATGTTTGTTTTAGTTCCATATGGCATGCTAGGCTAGGCCATCCTCATAAAAAAGCTCTCTCCCTTTTGTTACCTCATATCCAGTTTGATCATTCTCAATGTGAAGCATGTATCCTTGGAAAACATTGTCGAACAGTCTTTCCTAAATCAACCACTACATATGAGAATTGTTTTGATCTCATTCATTCTGATGTATGGTCATCCCCAACTGTTTCACGTGATGGGCATAAGTACTTTGTTACTTTTATAGATGAAAGATCTAAGTATACATGGATCACTCTTATGCCATCTAAAAGTCACGTCTTTGAAACATTCAAGAAGTTTCATAAGTATGTTTCTAACCATTATGATGCCAAAATCAAGTTTTTTAGAACTGATAATGGAGGTGAGTATACAAGTCGAGAATTTCAGGATTATCTTGCAGAACAAGGCATCACTCATCAAACAACCTGCCCAAATACACCACAGCAAAACGGAGTTGTAGAACGCAAAAATCGTCATCTCCTTGAGGTGGCAAGGGCTATGATGTTTCATCGAAATGTGCCAAGAAAAAATTGGGGAGATGATGTACAAACTGCTTGTTATCTTATTAACAGGCTGCCCACAAAGTGTCTCGCAGACTCGTCTCCTTTTGAGGTACTTAACAAGTGTAAGCCATTACTTGAACACATTAAAGTTTTTGGATGTGTTTGTTACGTGTTTCTTGCAGAAAATCAACATGGTAAACTGGATGTACGGAGTCAAAAATGTATTCTTGTTGAGTACTCTACCACACAAAAGGGCTATAAGTGCTTTGATCCAATTGCCAATCGTGTTTGAGTGTCAAGGGAGGTGATATTTTATGAAAATCTAAGCTACTATGATACTCAATCATGGAATACGATTGAAGACCTTCCTACATCTCAAGAAGACAAGTTTAGGTCATTCCGACAAGTTTTAGATCACATGTTACATCCTACTAATGAACTCCAACAACACCATCAATCATCAAGCACCTGCACCCCATCTTAATCTCAGTCTAGTGAGGATGCCGCCAAAGAGGATTCCCAAGTGGATTGTGAGGTACCGTCTGTATCACAAGACTTTGTTTCAACTGATAACGTTACATCGTTTCAGGATGATAATGACAATGACAACCACGACTCAACATTGCAAGATGATATGGAGACAAGCTCACCTGAATCAGAGGTGTCCTCCTCAATGGAGCAATCTCACTCAATTGATCCTCCCAATCCTCCTGCACTTCGCAGAAGCACTAGGCCACGCGCACCAATCTCCGAATGGAGTAACCGTCGAGTCTACTACAATGGGTATGCTGTTGCACACCCCATTCAATTCTATGATGACTGTTCTTCTTTTCCAACTTGTCATCAGGCGTTCCTAAGTCTAGTTGAAAGAGAAGATGAGCCTTCTTCTTATGAAGATCTCCGAATGGAGTAACCGTCGAGTCTACTACAATGGGTATGCTGTTGCACACCCCATTCAATTCTATGATGACTGTTCTTCTTTTCCAACTTGTCATCAGACATTCCTAAGTCTAGTTGAAAGTGAAGATGAGCCTTCGTCTTATGAAGAAGCCAAACATATCCATGTGTGGCGCACAGCAATGGATGAGGAAATTCAAGCTCTGGAACGCAATGGCACTTGGGAAGTGGCCACTCTACCCGACGGCAAACGTCCAGTTGGTTGCAAATGGGTATACAAGGTGAAACACTTGAGTAATGGGGAGGTTGAGCGATATAAAGCATGGTTAGTTGCTAAAGGTTTTACTCAAACCTATGGGGAAGACTATACCGACACATTTGCTCCTGTTGCTAAATTATCTTCTGTTCGTGTCATTTTATCCCTTGCTACTAACTTTGATTGGGAGTTGTGGCAAATGGATGTCAAAAACGCTTTTCTTCAGGGGGAACTAACTGAGGAAGTGTATATGGTTGCACCTCCTGGTTATCAAGATATCATTGGAATAGACAAGGTTTGTAAACTGAAGAAAGCGATTTATGGTCTCAAACAATCTCCACGTGCTTGGTATCAAAAACTTCACACTGAACTCACTAATCATGGGTTTGTGAAGAGTGAATCCGATCACTCTCTCTTCAGTCTTCAGGGGGAATCAGGTATTGTCGTTCTTTTAATATATGTTGACGACATAATTGTGACCGATAGTGATCATGATGGCATAAGTCGAACCAAACAAATGTTGCATTCGTCATTCGACATTAAGGATTTGGGGGAATTAAAGTATTTTCTTGGTATAGAAGTCTTTCTACTCAATCAGGATTGTTTCTATCACAAAGGAAATACACTCTTGAGTTACTTGCAGCAACAGGAAAGATCGGTGCAAAACCTGCGAAAACACCGCTTGAGGAGAATTTCAAAGAAGTTGGAGATAAATCACCATTTGAGGATGCTGAACTCTATCGACGAACTGTAGGTAAGTTGATTTATCTTTGTATTACCCGACCTGATATTAGTTTTGCTGTGCAGCAGGTTAGTCAATGGATGCATAAGCCAACACAACATGATTGGAGTATGGTGGATCGAATTCTCAAGTACTTAAAGGGAACACCGAGCAAAGGAGTTTGGATGGAACGCAACGGGCATGCCGAGATAGTTGGATACTGCGATGCGGACTGGGCTGGAGACAGAAACGATCGGAAATCCACAACAGGATATTGCACATTTGTTGGAGGAAATCTCGTCACTTGGAAGAGCCAGAAACAATCGGTGGTTGCAAGATCTACCACCGAAGCAGAATACTGCGCCATGGCAAATACTGCAAGTGAGCTAACTTGGTTGAAAGCTCTTCTTAGTGATCTTGGGTTTCATTCCAACAAACCAATCACTCTACATTGTGACAATCAAGCTGCGATTCACATTGCCACAAATTCGGTGTTCCATGAGCGCACCAAGTATATAGAGGTGGACTGTCACTTTATACGGGAGAAGGTGATGAACGAGGTCATTACACTTACATACACAAAGAGTGCAGATCAACTAGTTGATATCTTCACCAAAGCCGCAAGATCTCACGTCTTAGACAAGCTTCTCGTCAAGGTTGGACTTATCCATTATTCAACTCCAACCTTGAGGGGGAATGTTAAAGACGTTGAAGACAACATAGATGGCGGATCATCATCAGATGACCTGCACAACAAGGAACCTACGAAATAAATGCAGGAGCTAACCATCTTGGTGCATTAATGTGAAGATATCATGCAGCACCTCTTTATCATACAAATCAAGTATTGAAGACATCACCTCATTAAATGCTTGTCATGCACACATGTAACAGCTAGTGCATTTAATTCTTTGTGTCTAAGCTGTCCTATAAATATGTGTAACCTCTCACATTATGAATAAGAAGAATCCTCTGTGCTAAGCACGAAATTCTCTTCATTCTCTCTTCATTTTTGTCCTCACTTCATACTCTAAAACTCACAATTAGAGTGCATCCAAACATGTTTAGAGTGCGATGAAATATACTTAGAGAGCATTGAAACATGTTTAGAGTGCATCGAAACATTTTTAGAGTGCGTCGAAACATTTTTAGAGTGCGTCGAAATATGTTTAGAGTGTATCCAAACATGTTTAGAGTGCATCGAAATATACTTAGAGAGCATCGAAACATGTTTAGAGCGCATCGAAATATTTTTAGAGTGCGTCGAAACATGTTTCGAGTGCTTCGAAACATGTTTAGAGTTCATCCAAACATGTTTAGAGTGCTGCGAAGCAAATTTAGAGTCCTTCCAAACATTTTTAGAGTGCATCGAAACATTTTTAGAGTGCGTCGAAGCATTTTTAGACTGCATCCAAACATACTTAGAGTGCATCCAAACATGTTTAGAGTGTATTAAAACATTTTTAGAGTGCTACAAAATATATTGAGAGTGCATCGAAACATGTTTAGAGTTCGTGTAAATATGTTTAGAGTGCACCAAAACACGTTTAGAGCGTCGAAACATACTTACAGTGCATCCAAACGTGTTTAGAGTGCTTTGAAACATCTTTAGAGAGCATCGAAACATATTTAGAGTGCGTCGAAACATTTTTAGAGTTCGTCTAAACATGTTTAGAGTGCGTCCAAACACGTTTAGAGTGCATCCTAATATGTTTACAGTGTGTCGAAACATGTTTAGAGTGCAACAAAATATGTTTAGAGTGCATCGAAACTTTTTTTGAGTGCGTCAAAACATGTTTAGAGTGCGTCGAAACATGTTTAGAATACGACGAAACATGTTTAGAGTGCGTCGAAACATATTTAGAGTGCATCCAAACATGTTTAGAGTGCGTCGAAACATATTTAGAATGCGTCGAAACATATTTAGAGTGTGTCGAAACATGTTTAGAGTTCGTCTAAACTTGTTTACAGTGCACCGAAACATGTTTAGTGTGTGTCCAAACACATTTAGAGTGCATCCAAACACGTTTAGAGTGCGTCGAAACATACTTAGAGTGCATCCAAACATGTTTATAGAACATCAAAACATTTTTAGAGTGCGTCGAAAGATGTTTAGAGTGCATCCAAACATACTTAGAGTGCATCCAAACATGTTTAGAGAGCATCGAAACATTTTTAAAGTGCGTTGAAACGTATATAGAGTGCGTCGAAACATGTTTAGAGTTTGTCTAAACATGTTTAGAGTGCGTTCGAACATGTGTAGAGTGCGTTTAAACACATTTATAGTGCGTCCTAACACGTTTAGAGTGCGTTTAGACGCACTCGACACATGTTTAGAGTTCGTCAAAACACGGTTAGAGTGCATCGAAACATACTTAGAGTGCATCCAAATATATTTAGAGTCCGTCGAAACATACTTAATTAGAGTGCATCCAAACATGTTTAGAGTGCGATGAAATATACTTAGAGAACATTGAAACATGTTTAGAGTACATCGAAACATTTTTAGAGTGCGTCGAAATATTTTTAGAGTGCGTCGAAATATGTTTAGAGTGTATCCAAACATGTTTAGAGTGCATCGAAATATACTTAGAGAGCATCGAAACATGTTTAGAGTGCATCGAAATATTTTTATAGTGCATCGAAACATGTTTCGAGTGCTTCGAAACATGTTTAGAGTTCATCTAAACATGTTTAAAGTGCTTAGAAGCATATTTAGAGTGCGTCCAAACATGTTAAGAGTGCATCCAAACATTTTTAGAGTGCGTCGAAACTTTTTTTGAGTGCGTCAAAACATGTTTAGAGTACGTCGAAACATATTTAGAGTTCAACGAAACATGTTTAGAGTGCGTCGAAACATATTTAGAGTGCTCGAAACATGTTTAGAGTTCGTCTAAACTTGTTTACAGTGCACCGAAACATGTTTAGTGTGTGTCCAAACACATTTAGAGTGCATCCAAACACGTTTAGAGTGCGTCGAAACATATTTAGAGTGCATCCAAACATGTTTAGAGTGCTTAGAAGCATATTTAGAGTGCGTCCAAACATGTTTAGAGTGCATCCAAACATTTTTAGAGTGCGTCGAAACATTTTTAGAATGCATCCAAACATACTTAGTGTGCGTCCAAAAATGTTTAGAGTGTATTAAAACATTTTTAGAGTGCGACAAAATATATTGAGAGTGCATCGAAACATGTTTAGAGTTCGTGTAAATATGTTTAGAGTGCACCAAAACACGTTTAGAGCGTCGAGACATCCTTAGAGTCCATCCAAAAATGTTTAGAGTGC
Organism: Tarenaya hassleriana; assembly: GCF_000463585.1. Lineage (NCBI taxonomy): Eukaryota > Viridiplantae > Streptophyta > Magnoliopsida > Brassicales > Cleomaceae > Tarenaya > Tarenaya hassleriana. The sequence continues at coordinate 50,021 of NW_010965226.1, read as the reverse complement.
GTCGAAACATTTTTAGAGTGCATCGAAACATGTTTAGAGTGCATCGAAACATTTTTAGAGTGCATCGAAACATTTTTAGATGCATCAAAACATGTTTAGAGTGCATCCAAACGTGTTTAGAGTGCTTCGAAACATATTTAGAGTGCGTCGAAACATATTTAGAGTGCGTCGAAACATGTTTAGACGAACTAGAGTGCGTCCAAACACGTTTAGAGTGCATTCTAACATGTTTAGAGTGCGTCAAAACATGTTTAGAGTGCAACAAAATATGTTTAGAGTGCGTCGAAACATACATAGAATGCGTTGAAACATGTTTAGAGTGTATCCAAACATGTTTAGAGTGCGTCGAAATATACTTTGAGAGCATCAAAACATGTTTAGAGTCCATCGAAACATATTTAGAGTGCATCGAAACATACTTAGAGTGCATCCAAACATGTTTAGAGTGCATCGAAATATACTTAGAGAACATTGAAACATGTTTAGAGTGTATCGAAATATTTTTAGAGTGCGTGGAAGCATTTTTAGAGTGCATCGAAACATGTTTAGAGTGTATCAAAACATTTTTAGAGTGCGTTGAAACATTTTTAGAGAGCGTTAAAACATGTTTAGAGTGCATCCAAACGTGTTTAGAGTGCTTCGAAACATCTTTAGAGAGCACCGAAACATATTTAGAGTGCGTCGAAACATTTTTAGAATTCTTCTAAACATGTTTAGAGTGCGTCCAAACACGTTTAGAGTGCATCGTAACATGTTTACAGTGTGTCGAAACATGTTTAGAGTGCAATAAAATATGTTTAGAGTGCGTCGAAATATTTTTTGAGTGCGTCAAAACATGTTTAGAGTGCGTCGAAACATATTTAGAGTTCGACGAAACATGTTTAGCGTGCGTCGAAACATATGTAGAGCACATCCAAACATGTTTAGAGTGCGTCGAAACATATTTAAAGTGCGTCGAAACATATTTAGAGTGCGTCGAAACATGTTTAGAGTTCGTCTAAACTTGTTTACAGTGCACCGAAACATATTTAGTGTGTGTCCAAACACATTTAGAGTGCATCCAAACACGTTTAGAGTGCGTCGAAACATACTTAGAATGCATCCAAACATGTTTAGAGAACATCAAAACATTTTTAGAGTGCGTCGAAAGATGTTTAGTGTGCATCCAAACATACTTATAGTGCATCCAGAGAGCATCCAAACATGTTTAGAGTGCATCGAAACATATTTAGAGTGCGTCGAAACATATTTAGAGTGCGTCGAAACATGTTTAGAGTTTGTCTAAACAAGTTTAGAGTGCGTTTGAACATGTGTAGAGTGCGTTTAAACACATTTAGAGTGCGTCCTAACGCGTTTAGAGTGTGTTTAGACGCACTCGACACATGTTTAGAGTTCGTCAAAACACGGTTAGAGTGCATCGAAACATACTTAGAATGCATCCAAACATATTTAGAGTGCGTCGAAACATACTTAAAGTGCATCTAAACATGTTTAGACTGCGACGAAATATACTTAGAGAGCATTGAAACATATTTAGAGTGCATTGAAACATTTTTAGAGTGCGTCGAAACATTTTTAGAGTGCATCGAAACATGTTTATAGTGCATCGAAACATTTTTAGAGTGCGTCGAAATATGTTTAGAGTGTATCCAAACATGTTTACAGTGCATCGAAATATACTTAGAGAGCATCGAAACACGTTTAGAGTACATCCTAACATGTTTACAGTGTGTCGAAACATGTTTACAATGCAACAAAATATGTTTTGAGTGCGTTTAAACATGTTTAGAGTGCGTCGAAACATGTTTAGAGTTCGACGAAACATGTTTAGAGTGCGTCGAAACATATATAGAACACATCCAAACATGTTTAGAGTGCGTCGAAACATATTTAGAGTGCGTCGAAACATATTTAGAGTGCGTCGAAACATGTTTAGAGTTCGTCTAAACTTGTTTACAGTGCAGCGAAACATGTTTAGTGTGCATCCAAACACGTTTAGAGTGCATCCAAACATGTTTAGAGTGCGTCGAAACATACTTAGAGTGCATCCAAACACGTTTAGAGAACATCAAAACATTTTTAGAGTGCGTCGAAAGATGTTTAGAGTGCATCCAAACATACTTAGAGTGCATCCAAACATGTTTAGAGAGCATCGAAACATTTTTAAAGTGCGTCGAAACATATTTAGAGTGCATCGAAACATGTTTAGAGTTTGTCTAAACATGTTTAGAGTGCGTTCGAACATGTGTAGAGTGCGTTTAAACACATTTATAGTGCGTCCTAACACGTTTAGAGTGCGTTTAGATGCACTCGACACATGTTTAGAGTTCGTCAAAACACGGTTAGAGTGCATCGAAACATACTTAGAGTGCATCCAAACATATTTAGAGTGCGTCGAAACATACTTAATTAGAGTTTATCCAAACATGTTTAGAATGACCAGAACCTATTCGGGTCAATTTTCCAAGGCGTGAAGAATGTTGAGATATACCGGATCTTGAAAAATATTACGAGCTATATCTGTAGAATTTTGTGAATAACAAAAGCAAGGAGATGAAGATTGATTACGAAAGAGAAAAGAAGAACGATACAAGGATAGAGGGGAAATAACTCAGATTTCCTTAAGTCTTACTCAAAAATCTAGAATGATACAAGATATCTCCTATTTATAGGAGAGAAACTAGCTGTTACAATAAGCATTTAATAACTAGGTAGTTGGGAAGACAATTGAATAAACTAGCTGTTGGAGACTTGCATGATAAGGAGCATTAAATGCGGTAGTTGGCAGATTTGGAGATGGAGAAAGCATTCAATATCTTGGTGCATGGTTGACACTTGGTTCAACTTGGAGAGGAGGAATAATGCACCACCAAAGCATGAAATTCGTCCTTGGTATATGATGAGCATATTAATTCCTCCAATAATATGGTTTTCCACCTCCTTTTCTGCCACAGAATATTTCTTGTGCTTTAGCCATGTAGCTTGATCCCAAAGACTCAATCTCCATGCCCAGCGCACATATGAAACCGAACCAACGAAGCTCTTGTGTGCCACAGCTCCTCACATTGCGCTCTAATACTTCTAGTCTCCAATAACACCATACGGACCATTGTGCACACATAGGAGGATTCATAAACAGAATATACTTCTCCGAAGTATCAATTCCAATAATCCTAACATGTTTACAGTGTGTCGAAACATGTTTAGAGTGCAACAAAATATGTTTAGAGTGCATCGAAATATTTTTTGAGTGCGTCAAAACATGTTTAGAGTGTGTCGAAACATGTTTAGAGTTCGACGAAACATGTTTAGAATGCGTCGAAACATATTTAGAGCGCATCCAAACATGTTTAGAGTGCGTCGAAACATATTTAGAGTGCGTCGAAACATATTTAGAGTGCGTCGAAACATGTTTAGAGTTCGTCTAAACTTGTTTACAGTGCACCGAAACATGTTTAGTGTGCGTCCAAACACATTTAGAGTGCATCCAAACACGTTTAGAGTGCGTCGAAACATACTTAGAGTGCATCCAAACATGTTTAGAGAACATCAAAACATTTGTAGAGTGCGTCGAAAGATGTTTAGAGTGCATCCAAACATACTTATAGTGCATCCAAACATGTTTAGAGTGCATCAAAACATTTTTAGAGTGCGTCGAAACATATTTAGAGTGCGTCGAAACATGTTTAGTGTTTGTCTAAACATGTTTAGAGTGCGTCCGAACATGTGTAGAGTGCGTTTAAACACATTTAGAGTGTGTCCTAACACGTTTAGAGTGCGTTTAGACGCACTCGACACATGTTTAGAGTTCGTCAAAACACGGTTAGAGTGCATCGAAACATATTTAGAGTGCGTCGAAACATACTTAGAGTCCATCCAAACATGTTTAGAGTGCGATGAAATTTACTTAGAGAGCATTGAAACATGTTTAGAGTGCATCGAAACATTTTTAGAGTGCGTAGAAACATTTTTAAAGTGCGTTGAAATATGTTTAGAGAGGTATCCAAACATGTTTAGAGAGCATCAAAATATACTTAGAGAGCATCAAAACATGTTTAGAGTACATCGAAACATTTTTATAGTGCGTCGAAACATGTTTCGAGTGCTTCGAAACATGTTTAGAGTTCATCCAAACATGTTTAGAGTGCTTCGAAGCATATTTAGAGTGCGTCAAAACATGTTTAGAGTGCATCGAAACATTTTTAGAGTGCGTCGAAACATTTTTAGAATGCATCCAAACATACTTAGTGTGCATCCAAACATGTTTAGAGTGTATTAAAACATTTTTAGAGTGCGACAAAATATATTGAGAGTGCGTCGAAACATGTTTAGAGTTCGTCTAAATATGTTTAGAGTGCACCAAAATACGTTTAGAGTGTCGAGACATACTTAGAGTGCATCCAAAAATGTTTAAAGTGCGTCGAAACATTTTTAGAGTGCGTCGAAACATGTTTAGAGTGCATCGAAACATTTTTAGAGTGCATCGAAACATTTTTAGAGTGCATCGAAACATGTTTACAGTGCATCCAAACGTGTTTAGAGTGCTTCGAAACATCTTTAGAGTGCGTCGAAACATATTTAGAATGCGTCGAAACATGTTTGGACGAACTAGAGTGCGTCCAAACACGTTTAGAGTGCATCCTAACATGTTTAGAGTGCGTCGAAACATGTTTAGAGTGCAACAAAATATGTTTAGAGTGCGTCGAAACATACTTAGAGTGCGTTGAAACATGTTTAGAGTGTATCCAAATATGTTTAGAGTGCGTCGAAATATACTTTGAGAGCATCAAAACATGTTTAGAGTCCATCGAAACATATTTAGAGTGCGTCGAAACATACTTAGAGTGCATCCAAACATGTTTAGAGTGCGTCGAAATATACTTAGAGAACATTGAAACATGTTTAGAGTGCATCGAAACATTTTTAGAGTGCGTCGAAACATTTTTAGAGTGCATCGAAACATGTTTAGAGTGTATCCAAACATGTTTAGAGTGCATCGAAATATACTTAGAGAGCATCGAAACTTGTTTAGAGTGCATTGAAATATTTTTATAGTGCGTCGAAACATGTTTCGAGTGCTTCGAAACATGTTTAGTGTTCATCCAAACATGTTTAGAGTGCTTCGAAACATATTTAGAGTGCGTCCAAACATGTTTAGAGTGCATCGAAACATAGTTAGAGTGCATCCAAACATATTTAAAGAACATCAAAACATTTTTAGAGTGCATCAAAAGATGTTTATAGTGCATCCAAACATACTTAGAGTGCATCCAAACATGTTTAGAGTGCATCGAAACATTTTTAGAGTGCGTCAAAACATACTTAGAGTGCATCCAAACATGTTTAGAGTGCGACGAAATATACTTAGAGAGCATTGAAACATGTTTAGAGTGCATCGAATTATTTTTAGAATGCGTCGAAACATTTTTAGAGTACGTCGAAATATGTTTAGAGTGTATCCAAACATGTTTAGAGTGCATCGAAATATACTTAGAGAGCATCGAAACATGTTTAGAGTGCATCGAAACATTTTTATAGTGCGTCGAAACATGTTTCAAGTGCGTCAAAACATGTTTAGAGTGCATCCAAACATGTTTAGAGTGCTTCGAAACATCTTTAGAGAGCATCGAAACATATTTAGAGTGCGTCGAAACATTTTTAGAGTTCGTCTAAACATGTTTAGAGTGCGTCCAAACACGTTTAGAGTGCATCCTAACATGTTTACAGTGTGTCGAAACATGTTTAGAGTGCAACAAAATATGTTTAGAGTGCATCGAAACATTTTTTGAGTGCGTCAAAACATGTTTAGAGTGCGTCGAAACATGTTTAGAGTTCGACGAAACATGTTTAGAGTTCGACGAAACATGTGTAGAGCGCATCCAAACATGTTTAGAGCGCATCCAAACATGTTTAGAGTGCGTCGAAACATATTTAGAGTGCGTCGAAACATATTTAGAGTTCGTCTAAACATGTTTACAGTGCACCAAAACATGTTTAGTGTGCGTCCAAACACATTTAGTGTGCATCCAAACACGTTTAGAGTGCGTCGAAACATACTTAGAGTGCATCCAAACATGTTTAGAGAACATCAAAACATTTTTAGAGTGCGTCGAAAGATGTTTAGAGTGCATCTAAACATACTTATAATGCATCCAAACATGTTTAGAGTGCATCGAAACATTTTTAGAGTGCGTCGAAACATATTTAGAGTGCGTCGAAACATGTTTAGAGTTCGTCTAAACATGTTTAGAGTCTGTCAAATACGTTTAGAGTGTGTCCAAACGTTTTTAGAGTGCATCCAAACATGTTTAGGGTGCATCGAAACATTTTTAGAGTACGTCAAAACATGATTTAGAGTGCGTCAAAACATGTTTAGAGTGCAACAAAAGATGTTTAGAGTTCGTCAAAACATATTTAGAGCGCATCCAAACATATTTAAAGTGCGTCGAAACATACTAAGAGTGCATCCAAAAATGTTTAGAGTGCATTAAAATTTTTTAGAGTGCGTCGAAACATATTTAGAGTGCGTCGAAACATGTTTAGAGTTTGTCTAAACATGTTTAGAGTGCGTCCGAACATGTGTAGAGTGCGTTTAAACACATTTAGTGATGAGGTCATCGATCTAGATGCGGGTGAGGAGCAGCTGAATACGGATGAAACACAAGAAGGAGCTTCGGATGCACTTGGCAAGGAGAGAGAAGTTGCTGAGCTTGCCATGCCTACACTTCCGGATCCACCACTCACAAGAGCTCGAGCACGTACTCTTCGAGCTAAAATCAACCTGTTCGTAGATCATTGGCTGATGGAGACGTCAGATGACTTGGTTGACCCCGCAACTATCATTCCAAGCCACCCGGAGAAGCTTCTCGACCAAGGGACAAATGTTTGGGCAATTTCGTTGCCCACCACCTGAATTGTTTTCAAACATCTGAAGGTTGAGGCAGCAAGACACTTGAAATTCGTTGCTAAACACCTGAGGACCGATGCCAAGTCACCAATCCAAGAGAAAACGCCCAAGCTTCATAGGAGGAAAGTGAGATCATGTGTTAAGTCCCTTAGCTCCTGTTTGGTCGAGAAATGTGAGGCCTCTAGGAAGGTTTCCAAGTCTAGACAAGGGTTGAGAATCTGCACATGAATCTTTCATTTTCCTCCTTTGACAGATTGTCCTTTCTTTCAAAGAAGAAACTTTCCTTTTCTTGCTTCAATCAACTAGCCGTTAGAATCTCTTATGTTTGTCATGTTTCCTTTTGTTGTTTTCGTTCTTTTCCTTTATATTTGGTTGTATTTTTTAGCTGAACACATCAGATTTGAATAAGAACTTTTTCTGCATTATTTTCTTTAGCTTTGGTGTGTCCAATTTCGCTAATCTCTTTGCTTGATGTGTCCGAGCATTCCTTGGTCTGTCCGAGGATATTCCTATCACTTCCTTAGCCCATTCACGTCACTCCTAGTTTTAGAAGTAAAGATCGAGTGCCTTAGAGCCAGAGACTAACTTCTGAAATCTTTCCACCGTTTACAATCGAGAATCACCGCCAAACTTGTGTTCTTAAGCCCGAGTGTGTATCATTTTTTGTATCAGAGCCCGGTTCAAGGACCAACGTGAGGTAGGGCGTTCTTTCTATCATTTCAATTCGTTTTTATTCAGATTTACCCCTTTTTGTTTTGAAGAAAACCGAAAAATACAAAAACAGTTCCACCGGTGAAGAGGTAACACGACATCTCTTTCTATTACGTTTTACTTTGAGTTCCTGTTCTGTTTTGATTTTTCTATTCACAAAACCTTGAGAAAAACAAAATAAAGAAGTAGAATGTCGGGAGAAGGAGAGCCCAGCCACAACGCGCTTGCACAAATTCTGCAAGACATACAAGAACGATTGGCACGACTAGAGGAGTTATCAAGGAGGCCAGAACCTATTCGGGTCAATTTTCCAAGGCGTGAAGAATGTTGAGATATACCGGATCTTGAAAAATATTACGAGATATATCTGTAGAATTTTGTGAATAACAAAAGCAAGGAGATGAAGATTGATTACGAAAGAGAAAAGAAGAACGATACAAGGATAGAGGGGAAATAACTCAGATTTCCTTAAGTCTTACTCAAAAATCTAGAATGATACAAGATATCTCCTATTTATAGGAGAGAAACTAGCTGTTACAATAAGCATTTAATAACTAGGTAGTTGGGAAGAGAATTGAATAAACTAGCTGTTGGAGACTTGCATGATCAGGAGCATTAAATGCGGTAGTTGACAGATTTGGAGATGGAGTAAGCATTCAATATCTTGGTGTATGGTTGACACTTGGTTCAACTTGGAGAGGAGGAATAATGCACCACCAAAGCATGAAATTCGTCCTTGGTATATGATGAGCATATTAATTCCTCCAATAATATGGTTTTCCACCTCCTTTTCTGCCACAGAATATTTCTTGTGCTTTAGCCATGTAGCTTGATCCCAAAGACTCAATCTCCATGCCCAGCGCACATATGAAACCGAACCAACGAAGCTCTTGTGTGCCACAGCTCCTCACATTGCGCTCTAATACTTCTAGTCTCCAATAACACCATACGGACCATTGTGCACACATAGGAGGATTCATAAACAGAATATACTTCTCCGAAGTATCAATTCCAATAATATCAATCTTATCAAATCCGAGAAATACATATTTAGAAATATTTATTATTTTATTTAGTTTACTTATTCCATATAAGACACTCATCTATTTATATGTTATTCTGATTATGAATAAAGATATCATTCCGCAAATTTTCTACATGGTATTAGAGCCTGGTTCTTTTCTAATTTGTTGTTCTTTTCCTAAAAATGATTGTTGATAATGAGAGTGAAGATGAAGATGATGATATACCGATCTAGTGGTAATATCATTTCGAGTATTTTTAAGAATAAGAGAGTCATTTTGTTTGTTTGTTTTTTCTCTTATAATCCCACATGTTTCTAAAGATTATTCGTATAACCGCCAATCATTTTATTCTTGCCAAAAAATTTGTTGTCATTAAATGCTTTCGCGTAGTTGCCTTTCAATCTCGGATGAATCAGAGTTATTCCCGAGACTTCTTTCTGCACCGCGATTGTCGTCCTTTTTTTTTTGTTATCATCAAACGATTCTTTTGTGCGTGGTGCCAAAGTTGCAGCGCAGTCGTTTGTTTGATTTTTTTTAGTTATGTCTTCTATCGACACAAGTTCGCAAGGTGATGTGATTCAAGCGGCATGCGTTTGATCATCTTTTTCAACAAGTTGGGCGTTTCGTGATCTTCCACACTCCAACTTGAAGGGGAATGGTGAGATATACCGGATCTTGAAGAATATTACGAGATATATCAATCTTATCAAATCCGGAAAATATATATTTAGGAATATTTATTATTTTATTTAGTTTACTTATTCCATGTAAGACACTCATCTATTTATATGTTATTCTGATTATGAATAAAGATATCATTCCGCAAATTTTCTACAAAGAACCTGTACGAAACCGAGAATGCACACCCCCTGATCCTCCTCAACGACGAAGAGACCACAGGAACAATGTCCCAATTGAAGATGATGAAGAGGACGATGATTTATATCGAGATCAGCCTCATCGTGCAAGATATAACGGTAAAGATATCAAACTCCAATTACCTACATTTGCTGGTCGTGTTAATCCTGATGCTTTTCTCGATTGGGAAAGGCGGATGGATAATATCTTTGAATGTTATATATCGAGATCAGCCTCATCGTGCAAGATATAACGGTAAAGATATCAAACTCCAATTACCTACATTTGCTGGTCGTGTTAATCCTGATGCTTTTCTCGATTGGGAAAGGCGGATGGATAATATCTTTGAATGTTATGAGTATTCGGAGTACAAGAAAGTGCAATATGCTGCTGCACAACTCACCGACAATGCCCTATCATGGTGGGATCGCGAAGTCGCAGAAAAGAGGAGAGCACATTATGAACCCATCTCTACTTGGCGTGAAATGAAACTCATGATGAGGAGAAGGTATGTTCCACCTCATTTTCATAGAGAGTTGCAGAAGAAATACCGTTCTTTAGTGCAGGGGATAAAATCGGTTGAAGACTACTTCGAGGATCATCATCAGATGACCTGCACAACAAGGAATCTGCGAAATAAATGCAGGAGCTAATCATCTTGGTACATTAATATGAAGATATCATGCAACACCTCTTTATCATACAAATCAAGTATTGAAGACAGCACCTCATTAAATGCTTGTCATGCACACATGTAACAACTAGTGCATTTAATACTTTGTCTCTAATCTGTCCTATAAATGTATGTAACCTCTCACATTATGAATAAGAAGAATCCTCCATTCTCTCTTCATTTTCATCCTCACTTCATACTCTAAAACTCACAAAATCAAGGTGAATGAGCGGGTCAAAATTCCTTTCAGCATCGGTAGATACCAAGATGAGGTAATATGTGACATAGTCCCGATGCAAGCTGGTCATATTCTCCTTGGATGACCATGGCAGTTCGATCGAGAGGTAAAACATGACGATAGGACTAATCATTATTCTTTCGTATTTAACAAGCGAAAAATTTCTTTAGCCCCTCTAAGTCCTTATCAAGTGCATGAGATGCAAATGAAATTGTCAAAGGAAGGCGAGAACAACAAGAGAACAAACTTTTATGCCAAACCAAGTGTGGTAAGCAAGGCTTTAGTTGATGCAAGAACTGTACTACTAATGATATTTAAGGATGTTGTGAGTACAGGTTTTGATGCACAAGAACTACCTCCGGAGATTACACGAATCTTGGAATGATTCCAAGATATCTTTCCGGAAGAGACACCTGCGGGATTACCACCTATGTGGGGAATTTTGCATTAAATCGACTTAGTTCCAGGAGCACCCCTTCCTAACCGACCTGCATATAGGATGAATCCCGAGAAACAAAGGAACTACAGAAACAGGTACACGAACTCTTAGCTAAAGGTTATATACGTGAGAGTTTGAGTCCTTGTGCAGTTCCGGTCTTGCTCGTCCCAAAGAAGGATGGAACATGGAGGATGTGCGTAGATTGCCGAGCTATTAACATCACTATCAAATACCGGCATCCTATACCACGCCTCGATGACATGTTGGACGAGCTTAGTGGAGCGGTTATCACCAAGTGTGCATGAAAGATGGAGATGAATGGAAGACCGCTTTCAAGACGAAGCAAGGGCTGTACGAATGGCTTGTGATGCCCTTCGGCCTTACCAATGCCCCAAGCACGTTCATGAGGCTCATGAACCATGTCCTACGAGCTTTTATCGATAAATTTGTTGTGGTTTATTTTGGTGACATCCTAATTTATAGCAAATGTTTTATCGATCATGTGACACATCTTGAGCTGGTCATGGAGACTCGCAGGGATTACGTGTCGATGAAGAAAAGATCAGGGCAATCCGAGAATGGCCAACTCCTACAACTGTCGGACATGTTAGAAGCTTCCATGGATTGGCTAGCTTCTACCGAAGATTTGTTCATGATTTTAGCAGCCTTGCAGCCCTTCTCACGTCGATCGTCAAGAAAGATAAACCATTCGAGTGGGGAGATGCGCAAGAGAAGGCATTCAACACGCTAAAGGAACAGCTCACAAGCGCACCCGTCTTAGTCCTTCCCGACTTTGACAAGGTATTTGAAATTGAATGTGATGCATCCGGTGTGGGTATTGGAGCTGTTTTGATGCAGAAAAACGATCCGTGGCGTTCTTTAGCGAGAAGCTAAATGGAGCAACACTCAACTATCCAACTTATGACAAGGAGCTTTATTCCTTGGTGCGTGCACTGCAAACGTGGCAACATTACCTCTTGGCGAAGGAGTTCATCATACATACAGACCATGAAACGCTCAAGCACCTCAAGGGACAGACGACACTCAAGAAGCGACATGCGAGATGGATGGAGTATATTGAGACCTTCCCATACGTAATTAAGTACAAGAAGGGCAAAGACAATGTTGTTGCTGATGCCTTGTCAAGAAGGCATGCACTCATCTCAACCATGGAGGCTAGGATGCTCGGATTCGAGCACATCAAAGGGCTGTACCGGGAAGATCCTGAACTTGGAGACATATATGAAGATTGCCAAAAAGGAGCACACGAAGCCTTTTACAAGGAGGGAGATTACTTATTTAGGGAACGACGGTTATGCATTCCTCAATGTTCTATGAGGGAACTTATATTGCAGAAAGCTCACGGTGGTGCACTCATGGGTCATTTTGGGGTAGACAAAACGCTTGCTGTGGTGAAGGAGCACTTCTTTTGGCCACACCTCAAACGAGAGGTTGAACGATTTTGTGCTCGATGCGTTAAATGCCATCAAACAAAATCTAAGACACGCCCGCACGGTTTGTATCTTCCTCTCCCTATTCCATTTTGTCCTTGGAAGTAAATCTAATTAAATCAGATTTAAATCCTTCGTGATCTTGAGTTGAATCCAAATAAGGAAGCTTTGAGATTTCTTCGTTTCTTCCGTGTGCAAAGGCGAATGATGCTTCCCACATTGCCGAGTTATTCTTCAAGGAGGTGGTACGCTTGCATGGCTTACCAAGGAGCATTGTGTCGGATCGGGACCCAAAGTTTCTGAGCTATTTCTGGAAGACATTATGGATGAAGCTCGGAACAAAACTTGTCTTCTCAACGACATGCCACCCTCAAACCGATGGTCAAACCGAAGTTGTAAACCGAACATTGGCTGGCCTACTTCGAGCAACAATAGGGCGCAACCTCAAGAATTGGCTGGAATGTCTACCACATGTTGAGTTCGCATACAACCGAGCAACACACTCTGCCACCAAACATTCTCCGTTTGAAGTCGTTTATGGCTTCAACCCCTTGACCCCGCTGGATCTATCACCGATCCCTACTCAAGAAATGATCAGCCTTGATGGGGAGAAGAAGGCCGAAGTTGTCCAGAAGTTACATGCCAAAGTTCGAGACAACATTGCAAGAAAGACTGAACAATACATGCGGCAAGCCAACAAAGGACGCAAGAAGGTGTCATTCGAAGTCGGGGATTGGGTGTGGCTGCACCTAAGACCTGAAAGGTTCCCCAACAAGAGGAGCTCAAAGCTAGCACCAAGAGGAGATGGACCATTCCGTATCTTGGAGAAGATCAATGACAATGCTTATCGCTTGGAGTTGCCCGGTGAGTATAATGTATCTTCTTCTTTCAATGTGGCTAACCTACTTTCGTTTGATGCAGGAGATCTTGTTTCGAGGTCGAAACCTTTGCAACGGGGAGGGAATGATGAGGTCATCGATCTAGATGCGGATGAGGAGCAGCTGAATATGGATGAAACACAAGAAGGAGCTTCGGATGCACTTGGCAAGGAGAGAGAAGTTGTTGAGCTTGCCATGCCTACACTTCCGGATCCACCACTCACAAGAGCTCGAGCACGTACTCTTCGAGCTAAAATCGACCTGTTCGTAGATCATTGGCTGATGGAGACGTCGGATGACTTGGTTGACCCCGCAACTATCATTCCAAGCCACCCGGAGAAGCTTCTCGGCCAAGGGACAAATGTTTGGGCAATTTCGTTGCCCACCACCTGATTTGTTGACAAACATCTGAAGGTTGAGGCAGCAAGACACTTGAAATTCGCTGCTAAACACCCGAGGACCGATGCCAAGTCACCAATCCAAGAGAAAACGCCCAAGCTTCATAGGAGGAAAGTGAGATCATGTGTTAAGTCCCTTAGCTCCTGTTTGGTCGAGAAATGTGAGGCCTCTAGGAAGGTTTCCAAGTCTAGACAAGAGCTGAGAATCTGCACATGAATCTTTCCTTTTCCTCCTTTGACAGATTGTCCTTTCTTTCAAAGAAGAAACTTTCCTTTTCTTGCTTCAATCAACTAGCCGTTAGAATCTCTTATGTTTGTCATGTTTCCTTTTGTTGTTTTCGTTCTTTTCCTTTATATTTGGTTGTATTTTTTAGCTGAACACATCAGATTTGAATAAGAACTTTTTCTGCATTATTTTCTTTAGCTTTGGTGTGTCCAATTTCGCTAATCTCTTTGCTTGGTGTGTCCGAGCATTCCTTGGTCTATCCGAGGATATTCCTATCACTTCCTTAGCCCATTCACGTCACTCCTAGTTTTAGAAGTAAAGATCGAGTGCCTTAGAGCCAGAGACTAACTTCTGAAATCTTTCCACCGTTTACAATCGAGAATCACCGCCAAACTTGTGTTCTTAAACCCGAGTGTGTATCATTTAGAGTTCGTCCTAACACGTTTAGAGTGCGTTTAGACGTACTCGACACATGTTTAGAGTTCGTCAAAACACGGTTAGAGTGCATCGAAACATACTTAGAGTGCATCCAAACATATTTAGAGTGCGTCGAAACATACTTAGAGTGCATCCAAACATGTTTAGAGTGCGATGAAATATACTTAGAGAGCATTGAAACATGTTTAGAGTCTATCGAAACTTTTTTATAGTGCGTCGAAACATGTTTAGAGTGCTTAGAAGCATATTTAGAGTGCATCCAAACATGTTTAGAGGCATCGAAACATTTTTAGAATGCGTCGAAACATTTTTAGAATGCATCCAAACATACTTAGTGTGCATCCAAACATGTTTAGAGTGAATTAAAACATTTTTAGAGTGCGAAAAAATATATTGAGAGTGCATCGAAACATGTTTAGAGTTCGTCTAAATATGTTTAGAGTGCACCAAAACATGTTTAGAGCATCGAAACATACTTAGAGTGTATCCAAAAATGTTTAGAGTCTATCGAAACATTTTTAGAGTGCGTCGAAACATTTTTAGAGTTTGTCTAAACATGTTTAGAGTGCGTCCAAACATGTGTAGAGTGCGTTTAAACACATTTAGAGTGCGTCCAAACACGGTTAGAGTGCGTTTGGACGCAGTCGAAACATGTTTAGAGTTCGTCAAAACACGGTTAGAGTGCATCAAAACATACTTAGAGTGCATCCAAACATATTTAGAGTGCGTCGAAACATACTTAGAGTGCATCCAAACATGTTTAGAGTGCGTCGAAATATACTTAGAGAGCATTGAAACATGTTTAGAGTGCATCAAAACATTTTTAGAGTGCGTGAAACATTTTTAGAGTGCGTCGAAACATGTTTAGAGTGCATCGAAACATTTTTAGAGTGCGTCGAAACATTTTTAGAGTACATCAAAACATTTTTAGACTGCATCCAAACGTGTTTAGAGTGCTTCGAAACATCTTTAGAGTGCGTCGAAACATATTTAGAGTGCGTCGAAACATGTTTAGATGAACTAGAGTGCGTCCAAACACGTTTAGAGTGCATCCTAACATGTTTAGAGTGCGTCGAAACACGTTTAGAGTGCAAAAAAATATGTTTAGTGTTTGTCAAAACACGTTTAGAGTGCGTGGAAACATACTTAGAGGGCATATAAACATGTTTAGAGTGTATCCAAACATGTTTAGAGTGCGTCGAAATATACTTTGAGAGCATCGGAACATATTTTGAGTCCATCGAAACATTTTTATAGTGCGTCGAAATATGTTTAGAGTGCTTAGAAGCATATTTAGAGTGCATCCAAACATGTTTAGAGTGCATCGAAACATTTTTAAAGTGCATCGAAACATTTTTAGAATGCATCCAAACATACTTAGTATGCATCCAAACATGTTTAGAGTGTATTAAAACATTTTTACAATGCAACAAAATATATTGAGAGTGCATCAAAACATGTTTAGAGTTCGTCTAAATATGTTTAGAGTGCACCAAAACACGTTTATAGCGTCAAAACATACTTAGAGTGCATCCAAAAATGTTTAGAGTGCATCGAAACATTTTTAGGGTGCGTCGAAACATTTTTAGAGTGCGTCGAAACATGTTTAGAGTTTGTCTAAACATGTTTAGAGTGCGTCCAAAGATGTGTACAGTGCATTTAAACACATTTAGAGTGCGTCCAAACACGGTTAGAGTGCGTTTGGACGCAGTCGAAACATGTTTAGAGTTCGTCAAAACACGGTTAGAGTGCATCGAAACATATTTATAGTGCATCCAAACATATTTAGAGTGCGTCGAAACATACTTAGAGTGCATCCAAACATGTTTACAGTGCGTCGAAATATAGTTAGAGAGCATTGAAACATGTTTAGAGTGCATCGAAACATTTTTAGAGTGCGTCGAAACATTTTTAGAGTGCGTCGAAACATGTTTATAGTGCATCGAAACATTTTTAGAGTGCGTCGAAACATTTTTAGAGTGCACATGTTTAGAGTGCATCCAAATGTGTTTAGAGTGCTTCGAAACATCTTTAGAGTGCGTCGAAACATATTTAGAGTGCGTCGAAACATGTTTAGACGAACTAGAGTGCGTCCAAACACGTTTAGAGTGCATCCTAACATTTTTAGAGTGCGTCGAAACACGTTTAGAGTGCAACAAAATATGTTTAGTGTTTGTCAAAACACGTTTAGAGTGCGTGGAAACATACTTAGAGTGCATATAAACATGTTTAGAGTGTATCCAAACATGTTTAGAGTGCGTCGAAATATACTTTGAGAGCATCGAAACATGTTTAGAGTCCATCGAAACATATTTAGATAGCGTTGAATTATACTTAGAGTGCATCCAAACATGTTTAGAGTGCGTCGAAATATACTTAAAGAGCATTGAAACAAGTTTAGAGTGCGTTTAGACGCACTCGACACATGTTTAGAGTTCGTCAAAACACGGTTAGAAAGTATCGAAACATACTTAGAGTGAATCCAAACATATTTAGAGTGCATCGAAACATACTTAGAGTGCATCCAGACATGTTTAGAGTGCGTTGAAATATACTTAGAGAGCATTGAAATATGTTTAGAGTGCATCGAAACATTTTTAGAGTGCGTCGAAACATTTTTAGAGTGCGTCGATATATATTTAGAGTGCATCGAAACATTTTTAGAGTGCGTCGAAACATTTTTAATGTGCGTCACAACATGTTTAGAGTGCATCCAAACGTGTTTGGAGTGCTTTGAAACATCTTTAGAGGGCATCGAAACATAATTAGAGTGCGTCGAAACATTTTTAGAGTTCGTCTAAACATGTTTAGAGTGCGTCCAAACACGTTTAGAGTGCATCCTAACATGTTTACAGTGTGTCGAAACATGTTTAGAGTGCAACAAAATATGTTTAGAGTGCATCGAAACTTTTTTTGAGTACGTCAAAACATGTTTAGAGTGCGTCGAAACATGTTTAGAGTTCGACGAAACATGTTTAGAGCGCGTCGAAACATATTTATAGCGCATCCAAACATGTTTAGAGCGCGTCGAAACATATTTAGAGTGCGTCGAAACATATTTAGAGTGCGTCGAAACATGTTTAGAGTTCGTCTAAACTTGTTTACAGTGCACCGAAACATGTTTAGTGTGCGTCCAAACACATTTAGAGTGCATCCAAACACGTTTAGAGTGCGTCAAAACATACTTAGAGTGCATCCAAACATGTTTAGAGAACATCAAAACATTTTTAGAGCGCGTCGAAACATGTTTAGAGTGCATCCAAACATACTTAGAGTGCATCCAAACATGTTTAGAGTGCATCGAAACATTTTTAGAGTGCGTCGGACATATTTAGAGTGCGTCGAAACATGTTTAGAGTTTGTCTAAACATATTTAGAGTGCGTCCGAACATGTGTAGAGTGCGTTTAAACACATTTAGAGTGCGTCCTAACACGTTTAGAGTGCGTTTAGACGCACTCAACACATGTTTAGAGTTCGTCAAAACACGGTTAGAGTGCATCAAAACATACTTAGAGTGCATCCAAACATATTTAGAGTGCGTCGAAAAATACTTAGAGTGCATCCACACATGTTTAGAGTGCGACGAAATATACTTAGAGAGCATTGAAACATGTTTGGAGTGCATCGAAACATTTTTAGAGTGCGTCGAAATATTCTTAGAGTGTGTTGATATATGTTTAGAGTGTATCCAAACATGTTTAGAGTGCATCGAAATATACTTAGAGAGCATCGAAACAAGTCTAGAGTGCATCGAAACATTTTTATAGTGCGTCGAAACATGTTTCGAGTACTTCGAAACATGTTTAGAGTTCGTCCAAACATGTTTAGAATGCGTCCAAACATGTTTAGAGTGCGTCCAAACATGTTTAGAGTGCGTCGAAACATTTTTAGAATGCATCCAAACATACTTAGTGTGTATCCAAACATGTTTAGAGTGTATTAAAACATTTTTAGAGTGCGACAAAATATATTGAGAGTGCATCGAAACATGTTTAGAGTTCAACTAAATATGTTTAGAGTGCACCAAAACACGTTTAGAGCGTCTCGACATACTTAGAGTGCATCCATAAATGTTTAGAGTGCATCGAAACATTTTTAGAGTGCGTCGAAACATTTTTAGAGTGCGTCGAAACATGTTTAGAGTGCATCCAAACGTGCTTAGAGTGCTTCGAAACATCTTTAGAACGCGTCGAAACATATTTAGAGTGCGTCGAAACATGTTTAGAGTGCATCCAAACGTGTTTAGAGTGCTTCGAAACATCTTTAGAACGCGTCGAAACATATTTAGAGTGCGTCGAAACATGTTTAGAGTGCATCCAAACGTGTTTAGAGTGCTTCGAAACATCTTTAGAACGCGTCGAAACATATTTAGAGTGCGTCGAAACATGTTTAGACGAACTAGAGTGCGTCCAAACACGTTTAGAGTGCATCCAAACATGTTTAGAGTGCATCGAAACATTTTTAGAGTGCGTCGAAACATTTTTAGAATGCATCCAAACATACTTAGTGTGCATCCAAACATTTTTAGAGTGTATAAAAACATTCTTAGAGTGCGACAAAATATATTGAGAGTGCATCAAAACATGTTTAGAGTTCGTCTAAATATGTTTAGAGTGCACAAAACACGTTTAGAGCGTCAAAACATACTTAGAGTGCATCCAAAGATGTTTAGAGTGCATCGAAACATTTTTAGAGTGCGTCGAAACATTTTTAGAGTGCGTCCAAACACGTTTAGAGTGCATTTGGACGCACTCGAAACATGTTTAGAGTTCGTCAAAAAACGGTTAGAGTGTATCCAAACGTGTTTGGAGTGCTTCGAAACATCTTTAGAGAGCATCGAAACATAATTAGAGTGCGTCGAAACATTTTTAGAATTCGTCTAAACATGTTTAGAGTGCGTCCAAACACGTTTAGAGTGCATCCTAACATGTTTACAGTGTGTCGAAACATGTTTAGAGTGCAACAAAATATGTTTAGAGTGCATCGAAACATTTTTTGACTACGTCAAAACATGTTTAGAGTGCGTCGAAACATGTTTAGAGTTCGACGAAACATGTTTAGAGCGCGTCGAAACATATTTATAGCGCATCCAAACATGTTTAGAGCGCGTCGAAACATATTTAGAGTGCATCGAAACATATTTAGAGTGCGTCGAAACATGTTTAGAGTTCGCCTAAACTTGTTTACAGTGCATCGAAACATGTTTAGTGTGCGTCCAAACACATTTAGAGTGCATCCAAACACGTTTAGAGTGCGTCAAAACATACTTAGAGTGCATCCAAACATGTTTAGAGAACATCAAAACATTTTTAGAGTGCGTCGAAAGATGTTTAGAGTGCATCCAAACATACTTATAATGCATCCAAACATGTTTAGAGTGCATCGAAACATTTTTAGAATGCTTCGAAACATATTTAGAGTGCGTCGAAACATGTTTAGAGTTTGTCTAAACATGTTTAGAGTGCGTCCGAACATGTGTAGAGTGCGTTTAAACACATTTAGTGATGAGGTCATCGATCTAGATGCGGGTGAGGAGCAGCTGAATACGGATGAAACACAAGAAGGAGCTTCGTCAAAACACGGTTAGTGTGCATCAAAACATACTTAGAGTGCATCCAAACATATTTAGAGTGCGTCGAAAAATACTTAGAGTGCATCCACACATGTTTAGAGTGCGACGAAATATACTTAGAGAGCATTGAAACATGTTTGGAGTGCATCGAAACATTTTTAGAGTGCGTCGAAATATTTTTAGAGTGTGTTGATATATGTTTAGAGTGTATCCAAACATGTTCAGAGTGCATCGAAATATACGTAGAGAGCATCGAAACATGTTCAGAGTGCATCGAAACATTTTTATAGTGCTTCGAAACATGTTTCGAGTGCTTCGAAACATGTTTAGAGTTCATCCAAACATGTTTAGAGTGCTTCGAAGCATATTTAGAGTGCGTCTAAACATGTTTAGAGGGCATCGAAACATTTTTAGAGTGCGTCGAAACATTTTTAGAATGCATCCAAACATACTTAGTGTGCATCCAAACATGTTTAGAGTGTATTAAAACATTTTTAGAGTGCGACAAAATATATTGAGAGTGCGTCGAAACATGTTTAGAGTTCGTCTAAATATGTTTA
>NW_010965226.1:19340-29307 GCF_000463585.1 Tarenaya hassleriana | reverse complement strand
TTTTTAGAGTGCGTCGAAACATGTTTAGAGTGCATCCAAACCTATTTAGAGTGCTTCGAAACATCTTTAGAACGCGTCGAAACATATTTAGAGTGCGTCGAAACATGTTTAGAGAGCATCCAAACGTGTTTAGAGTGCTTCGAAACATCTTTAGAACGCATCGAAACATATTTAGAGTGCGTCGAAACATGTTTAGACGAACTAGAGTGCGTCCAAACACATTTAGAGTGCATCCTAACATGTTTACAGTGTGTCGAAACATGTTTAGAGTGCAAAAAAATATGTTTAGAGTGCATCGAAACATTTTTTGAGTACGTCAAAACATGTTTAGAGTGCGTCAAAACATGTTTAGAGTTCGACGAAACATGTTTAGAGCGCATCGAAACATATTTATAGCGCATCCAAACATGTTTAGAGCGCGTCGAAACATATTTTGAGTGCGTCGAAACATATTTAGAGTGCGTCGAAACATGTTTAGAGTTCACCTAAACTTGTTTACAGTGCACCGAAACCTGTTTAGTGTGCGTCCAAACACATTTAGAGTGCATCCAAACACGTTTAGAGTGCGTCAAAACATACTTAGAGTGCATCCAAACATGTTTAGAGTGCATCGAAACATTTTTAGAGTGCGTCGAACATATTTAGAGGGCGTTGAAACATGTTTAGAGTTTGTCTAAATATATTTAGAATGCGTCCGAACATGTGTAGAGTGCGTTTAAACACATTTAGAGTGCATCCAAACACGTTTAGAGTGCGTCAAAACATACTTAGAGTGCATCCAAACATGTTTAAAGAACATCAAAACATTTTTAGAGCGCGTCTAAAGATGTTTAGAGTGCATCCAAACATACTTAGAGTGCATCCAAACATGTTTAGAGTGCATCGAAACATTTTTAGAGTGCGTCGAACATATTTAGAGTGCGTTGAAACATGTTTAGAGTTTGTCTAAATATATTTAGAATGCGTCCGAACATGTGTAGAGTGCGTTTAAACACATTTAGAGTGTGTCCTAACACGTTTAGAGTGTGTTTAGATGCACTCGACACATATTTAGAGTTCGTCAAAACACGGTTAGAGTGCATCAAAACATACTTAGTGATACGAACCCGGATCGACGAATCTCAGAATTAGGTAAAAAGGATAGTAGATGGATGTTCAACAACCCACTAATGACACGTGAACCGAACCTAGGACTTGTTCCAGTCACAAGAACGCCCTAAACCCAATCCAGACCAGGTTAGAGAACCTTTGAAGCGAGCGAAGACGCCACAAACACCTGGTGGTAAAAGTGTTTGATAAGTCAAAAGAACATTACCTCAAACCTTACGAAGTTTAGAGTTAGTACTCAAGAACATAAGAAGAAACCTCTCAATTCAATAATCTGAGTTTTACATGATAGATGCTCCCTTTTTATAATGAAAGGAAACATTGAAAAACTAAGAAAAATAAAAGAGTTTGCTGAAAACAAAGAAGACTAAAAAAAAGGCAATTATAGTTCCAATGTAGTCAAAAAATGACCACATTTATTACAAAAAGACCAGAATTCGTAGCTCCTCTTCTTCCATGTTTTCCAAGCACTCTTTTGGGCTCATTTTGCTTCATTTGGGCTGATTTGGGCCTCAATTAGGTTAACCAAGGTTTGGGCTTGAGATTGGGCTGATCTAACTTGATTTTGGAGTCCAAACTCTTCTTGAAATAGCATGGTAAATGCTTCCTTCAATCTCTTTGCTTTTGTACGAGTTATAGGACAGTCACTCTTCAATCTTTGTTCCAACAGCTCCTTTCCATCCCCTTGAGAATCTCCTACTCCCGATCTCTTGCCTCCCTCATCATTCCCTTCCTCTTGAAAGGGATTTGCCCTCAAATCCGAATTATCATCTGCATCAAAACGAGCTAAGTCAGCAACATTAAACGTAGAGCTAATGTTGTACTCACCTGGAAGTTCAATCTTATAGGCATTGTTGTTGATTCGTTCGAGAACTTTGAATGGTCCATCTCCCCTCGGCATAAGCTTGCTCTTCCTCTGATTTGGAAACCTTTCCTTGCGCATATGAATCCACACCATGTCTCCTGGCTCGAACGTAACTTCCTTGCGCCCTTTGTTTGCTTGCTTAGCGTATTGCTCCGTGCGTCGCTCAATATTCTTCCGGGCCGCTTCATGAATCTGTTTTACAAACTCAGCCTTGTTCTTTCCGTCAAGGTTAGTCATTTCGTTCATCGGCAATGGCGAAAGATCCAATGGTGTTAGTGGATTAAAACCGTAAATGATTTCAAAAGGCGAGTAACGCGTAGCACTATGCACAGATCGATTATATGCAAACTCAACATGCGGTAGACAGTCTTCCCACGTTTTAAGGTTCTTTTTAATTAAAGCACGCAACAACGTAGAAAGAGTCCTATTCACCACTTCCGTTTGTCCATCGGTTTGTGGATGACAAGTCGTCGAAAAGAGTAGCTTAGTCCCTAATCTTCCCCATAGAGTCTTCCAAAAGTAACTTAGGAACTTAGTATCTCTATCCGAAACAATCGTCCTAGGCATGCCATGCAACCGAACAATTTCTCGAAAGAACAAAACCGCAATATGGGATACATCATCGGTTTTATGACAAGGGATGAAATGTGCCATTTTCGAAAATCTATCAACCACAACAAACACAGAATCCTTCCCTGTCCTAGTTCTAGGCAACCCAACAATGAAATCCATTGAAATATCAATCCATGGTGCACTCGGAATCGGTAAAGGCGTATACATACCATTGGGTTGTACCTTAGATTTTGCCTTCTTGCACTTCATGCATCTTCCACACACCCGTTCAACATCTCTCTTCATATTTGGCCAATAGAAGTGTTCCTGCAAAGTTGACAAGGTCTTGGCCACTCCAAAATGTCCCATGAGACCGCCTCCATGAGCCTCTTGAACAAGCAAATCTCGCATAGAACAGTTAGGCACACAAAGTTTGTTCTCACGAAATAAATATCCTTCAAACCGATAATATTTTCCACTTGCAACCTTTTCACATGCCTTGAACACATCTTGGAATTCCTGATCAGATTCGTACAACTCCTTAATATGTTCAAACCTTAGCATTCTCGCATCCAAGGAAGTTAACAACGTGTATCGTCTAGACAATGCATCAGCCACAATGTTTTCCTTACCTTGCTTATATCGAATAACATAAGGAAACATTTCAATGAATTCTACCCACTTGGCGTGTCTTCGACTCAACTTGTGTTGTCCCTTTAGGTACTTGAGTGATTCATGATCGGTGTGAATCACGAACTCCTTCGACCACAAGTAGTGTTGCCATATTTGCAGAGCCCTCACCACTGCATACATCTCTTTGTCATACGTCGAATAATTCAATTGAGCTCCATTCAACTTTTCGCTGAAGTATGCGACTGGCCTCCATTCTTGCATCAGCACCGCACCGATCCCTACACCCGAGGCATCACATTCGATCTCAAATGTTTTCTCGAAATTAGGTAAAGCCAAGAGTGGAGAGTCGATCAACTTCCCTTTTAATGTTTGGAATGCCTTCTCTTGCGCTTCTCCCCAACAAAACTTGTTATCTTTTTTAATCACTTCCGTCAATGGGGCATTTATGGCGCTGAAGTCTTTGACAAAACGCCGATAAAATCCTTCCAAGCCATGAAAACTTCGAACTTCACTGGTGGACTTAGGAGTCGGCCAACTCTTGATGGCTAGATCTTTTCCTCATCTACATGTATGCCCTGTGAACTGACAACAAATCCTAGAAAAACAACCTTATCAGTGCAAAAGGTGCATTTCTTAAGGTTAGCGTATAATTTCTCGCCTCGCAGTATGTCAAGAACACAACGTAGATGTTCAACATGTTCTCCTAAACTCTTGTTGTAGACTAAGATATCGTCAAAGTAAACAACAACGAATTTTCCAATGAGATTTCGGAGAACATGATTCATAAGCCGCATGAACGTGCTAGGTGCATTAGTTAAACCAAAAGGCATTACCAACCACTCGTAGAGCCCTAGCTTCGTTTTGAATGTTGTCTTCCACTCATCACCCTCTTGCATGCGAATTTGATGGTATCCACTCTTCAAATCTATCTTTGAAAACACAATAGAACCATGTAATTCATCTAGCATATCATCAAGACGAGGTATAGGGTGTCGATACTTCACCGTGATATTATTGATTGCTCGACAATCAACACACATGCGCCACATTCCATCTTTCTTTGGAACTAGAATTACCGGTACGGCACATGGCGACATGCTCTCCCGAACATAACCTTTCTCCAGGAGCTCAGTCACTTGTCGTTGAAGCTCCTTTGTTTCATCTGGGTTAGTACGGTATGCTGGTTTGTTTGGAAGGCTAGCACCGGGTACGAAGTCAATCTGGTGCTCAATTCCTCGCAAGGGTGGTAGACCATTCGGGATCTCTTCCCTAAAGACATCCTCATAATCCTGTAACAACTTACAAACACCACTAGGCAAAGAAGAGATTAGTTCGTTAGCAAATAAGGCCTCCTTATACATGAGTAAAATCATCAGCCGGTTCGAAAGCATAGCTTTCTTAATCTCTCTAGCTCTTGTGAAAAGAAGAGTGTTTGTTCTCTTGGGATTTCTCTCACAGGCTTTTTTCTGGGGTTTTCTCAAGACCTCACCAAGTTTTAAGTGATCTACCTCATGGTCACTCGTATTCAGCGTTTTTTCTCTTTTGAGTAGTGTAACTTGATCTTCGTATACCTCTTTCAGTGTGAGAGGCAACAATCGAATCCTCTTGCCCTTGTTTTCAAATGAATATCGGTTGGTGTAACCGTCATGTTTGGCTCGTCTATCAAACTGTCATGGATGCCCAAGTAGCAAATGCCCTGCTTGCATGGGTACTACGTCGCATAACACTTCATCATCATAGTCACCAATAGAGAAAGGTACCTTCACTTGCCGATGTACCTTTGTTTCTCCGCTATCGTTCAACCATTGCAGCTTGTATGGCTTAGGATGCCAAGTGGTAAGCAATCCCAATTTCGTAACGATAGACTCACTTGCTACATTGGTACAACTTCCGTGTAACCGTCATGTTTGGCTCGTCTATCAAACTGCCATGGACGTCCAAGTAGCAAATGTCCTGCTTGCATGGGTACTACGTCGCATAAAACTTCATCATCATAGTCACCAATAGAGAAAGGTACCTTCACTTGCCGATGTACCTTTGTTTCTCCGCTATCGTTCAACCATTGCAGCTTGTATGGCTTAGGATGCCAAGTGGTAAGCAATCCCAATTTCGTAACGATAGACTCACTTGCTACATTGGTACAGCTTCCTCCATCAATTATCACACTACAAAGCTTCTCCTGAATAAACCCGCGAGTGTAAAAGATATTCTTTCGTTGCTCGATAGCCTCCACTTTGGTTTGCAAATTCAAGGCACGCCTTGCAACCAACAGATCACCCCTAGGAGCGGGTTGCTCCTCATAGTTATTTGAGTCCGAAGAAAACTCAGGACTATTCTCTTGTCCCTCCCCACTTTCGGATTCAGTTTCATACTCCCCATTGCGCATAATCATCATGCGTTTGTTTGCGCAATCTCTAGCATAATGACCCCTGCCCAAACATCGAAAGCATGTGATATCGCGGTTACGTGTTTGAGAGGTAGTGCCAGTATCTTGTGCCTTGTGTTTCAGCGATTCCGATTTGGGCTCGGATTTGGAAGTAGTATTCGGCTTCTCTTGCTTCCAACGATTTGACGGAGAGTATGATGTCGAACTGGATCGTTGCGGTATTTTACCCTTCCCCTTGAGTTGCCGTTCGACTTTGATGGAAAGATGCAAGAGATCTTCCAACCCCTCGTAGTGATGTGTTTCAACACGGTTTTGAATTTCTTGGTTCAATCCCCCAAGAAACCGTTCTGTGGCGGCTTCTTTTCCCTCGTCAATATGAGCACGAATCTTTAGTATCTCCATCTCCTTATAGTATTCTTCGACGCTAAGACTCCCTTGTGTCAATTGTCGCAGTTTCCGACAAACTTCTCGACGGTAGTATGAAGGCACAAAACGTCGCCTCATCACTTGCTTCATAGCTTCCCATGTGTTGATTGGAAGTTCCTCCATGCGCCTCCTAGTCTCAACCATCTGATCCCACCATATTAGTGCATAATTTTCGAATTTAGCCGATGCAAGCTTTACCTTCTTTCTTTCGGAGTATTGATGGCATTCAAACACCATCTCCACCTTTCGTTCTCATTCAAGATAAGCTTCAGCATCATTCCTTCCATTGAAAGAAGGAATCTCCATGCGGATGTTACCAAGGTCATCATCCAAACGATCCCTTGCTTGTCTTGCATGTCGTCGTTGTCTTGACGCGGGAATGGGATCCTCATCAGAATTGATTTCTACTTCTTCCATGTATTGCTCATCTCTTTGTCTATGACGTTGAGCTTGTGGTGGGGCGGCTCTACCAATCTCTAGCTGTGCAAACCTATCCTCAAATCGTTCGGCAAGTCGTTCGATTTGTTGTGCCAAGGTCTGCTGTATAGCTTCGAGTTGCAATCGATTCAAGCTGGCATGATCACCCGATTCACGAACAGTACTAGTGTTTGTTTCGTCACTCATTGTTGTACCTTGCAAAACAATCAAACGTTAGATAAAACAGAAAGAGACAAGGAAAAGGATGATGAGAGAACCTCACAACCACTAGAATAGTGTTTCGCTCAATTTTGTGTCACTCAAGCTCTCATGTTTCTTCTGTATGTCTGGTTTGCACTAACAACAAACTCAATAGATCAAGGAAAAGTATTCAGTTGACAAATCGCACACTATTTCCACGACCCAACACCCTTAGATAAACCGTCCAAGTGTATACGAAGACAAAATATTCAATGTAAGAAAACACGATTTTTTGTTTCTCTTCTTTTTGTGCAAGACGAAATCAACTTCTTTTTCTTCTCTCTTTTTTTTAACTCTTTTTTTTTCTTTTTTTCTTCGATTCTTTTTTTTCTTTTTTTTTTCACTTGTATATCTCTTCTGTTGAAATAGAAACAAAATATGGAGATTTGATATGATTGATAATAATTAAAGGCATTATATCAATTAAGAATAAAATATATATCGTGTCAATTATATTTTGCCTTATTTGTTTCTTTCGTATCTTTATTTCCTTGTTTATTTCAATAACTTTTCCTATAAATGTATGGATTATTTTCATTGTAATGTAATAAGAAGAAGAGATGTAGCAATAAAAGTGTTTCCGTTCTTTTATATTTTGTTCTTTCTTTCTAATTTAATTTCCGCATTTTATTTTTCAATATGGTATCAGAGCAGCGTTGCGATCTGGACTATATGTTTCTCTTTTTTTTTCTAATTTTCTAATCTCTTCTTTCTTTTGCATTTTGGATGTTCATATATCCAAATCGTTCAAAATGGAGTAAAAAAAACTGGATTCAAACGATGTGCTATGACAGAAAGAAGTCAAAGCTAAAAACTCTAAGATCAAGCAAGATGCTATGACAAAAAGAGTTAAAGCTAGAACTTTAAAGTCAAGCGAAGTGAAGACAAAATATTCAATGTAAGAAAACACGATTTTTTGTTTCTCTTCTTTTTGTGCAAGACGAAATCAACTTCTTTTTCTTCTCTCTTTTTTTTAACTCTTTTTTTTTCTTTTTTTCTTCGATTCTTTTTTTTCTTTTTTTTTTCACTTGTATATCTCTTCTGTTGAAATAGAAACAAAATATGGAGATTTGATATGATTGATAATAATTAAAGGCATTATATCAATTAAGAATAAAATATATATCGTGTCAATTATATTTTGCCTTATTTGTTTCTTTCGTATCTTTATTTCCTTGTTTATTTCAATAACTTTTCTTATAAATGTATGTATTATTTTCATTGTAATGTAATAAGAAGAAGAGATGTAGCAATAAAAGTGTTTCCGTTCTTTTATATTTTGTTCTTTCTTTCTAATTTAATTTCCGCATTTTATTTTTCAATATCTTCTTCTTTTTTTTTGTTGATTTTTTTGTTTTTGTTTTAATCCTTCAAAAACAAAAGAGAAATGATTAGAAAGAAAGATGATAAAATGAAATGGTAAAGATAAATAGATATAGATAAAACCTAATATAGAGAAACGGGACTCTGATACCAAATGATACGAATCCGGATCGACGAATCTCAGAATTAGGTAAAAAGGATAGTAGATGGATGTTCAAAAACCCACTAACGACACGTGAACCGAACCTAGGACTTGTTCCAGTCACAAGAACGCCCTAAACCCAATCCAGACCCGGTTAGAGAACCTTTGAAGCGAGCGAAGACGCCACAAACACCTGGTGGTAAAAGTGTTTGATAAGTCAAAAGAACACTACCTCAAACCTTACGAAGTTTAGAGTTAGTACTCAAGAACATAAGAAGAAACCTCTCAATTCAATAATCTGAATTTTACATGATAGATACTCCCTTTTTATAATGAAAGGAAACATTGAAAAACTAAGAAAAATAAAAGAGTTTGCTGAAAACAAAGAAGACTAAAAACAAGGCAATTATAGTTCCAATGTAGTCAAAAAATGACCACATTTATTGCACAAAGACCAGAATTCGTAGCTCCTCTTCTTCCATGTTTTCCAAGCGCTCTTTTGGGCTCATTTTGCTTCATTTGGGCTGATTTGGGCCTCAATTAGGTTAACCAAGGTTTGGACTTGAGATTGGGCTAATCTAACTTGATTTTGGAGTCCAAACTCTTCTTGAAATAGCATGGTAAATGCTTCCTTCAATCTCTTTGCTTTTGCACGAGTTATAGGACCGTCACTCTTCAATCTTTGTTCCAATAGCTCCTTTCCATCCCCTTGAGAATCTCCTACTCCCGATCTCTTGCCTCCTCATTGCTGCAGGATGTCCTCATCACTTAGAGTGCATCCAAACATATTTAGAGTGCGTCGAAAAATACTTAGAGTGCGACGAAATATACTTAGAGAGCATTGAAACATGTTTGGAGTGCATCGAAACATTTTTAGAGTGCGTCGAAATATTTTTAGAGTGTGTTGATATATGTTTAGAGTATATCCAAACATGTTTAGAGTGCATCGAAATATACTTAGAGAGCATCGAAACATGTTCAGAGTGCATCGAAACATTTTTACAATGCGTCGAAACATGTTTCGAGTGCTTCGAAACATGTTTAGAGTTCATCCAAACATGTTTAGAGCGCATCGAAACATTTTTAGAGTGCGTCGAAACATTTTTAGAATGCATCCAAACATACTTAGTGTGCATCCAAACATGTTTAGAGTGTATTAAAAAAATTTTTAGAGTGCGACAAAATATATTGAGAGTGCATCGAAACATATTTAGAGTTCGTCTAAATTTGTTTAGAGTGCACCAAAACGCGTTTAGAGCGTCGAGACATATTTAGAATGCATCCAAAAATGTTTAGAGTGTATCGAAACATTTTTAGAGTGCGTCGAAACATGTTTAGAGTGCATACAAACGTGTGTAGAGTGCTTCGAAACATCTTTAGAACGCGTCGAAACATATTTAGAGTGCGTCGAAACATGTTTAGAGAGCATCCAAACGTGTTTAGAGTGCTTCGAAACATCTTTAGAACACATCGAAACATATTTAGAGTGCGTCGAAACATGTTTGGACGAACTAGAGTGCGTCCAAACAAGTTTAGAGTGCATCCTAACATGTTTACAGTGTGTCGAAACATGTTTAGAGTGCAACAAAATATGTTTAGAGTGCATCGAAACATTTTTTGAATATGTCAAAACATGTCTAGAGTGCGTCGAAACATGTTTAGAGTTCGACGAAACATGTTTAGAGCGCGTCGAAACATATTTATAACGCATCCAAACATGTTTAGAGCGCGTCGAAACATATTTAGAGTGCGTCGAAACATATTTAGAGTTCGCCTAAACTTGTTTACAGTGCACCGCAACACGTTCAGAGTGCGTCCAAACACATTAAGAGTGCATCCAAACATGTTTAGAGTG
>NW_010965226.1:16319-18901 GCF_000463585.1 Tarenaya hassleriana | reverse complement strand
CTAACACGTTTAGAGTGCGTTTAGACGCACTCGACACATGTTTAGAGTTCGTCAAAACACGGTTAGAGTGCATCAAAACATACTTAGAGTGCATCCAAACATACTTAGAGTGCGTCGAAAAATACTTAGAGTGCATCCACACATGTTTAGAGTGCGACGAAATATACTTAGAGAGCATTGAAACATGTTTGGAGTGCATCGAAACATTTTTAGAGTGCGTCGAAAAATACTTAGAGTGCATCCACACATGTTTAGAGTGCGACGAACGAAATATACTTAGAGAGCATTGAAACATGTTTGGAGTGCATCGAAACATTTTTAGAGTGCATCGAAACATTTTTAGAGTGCGTCGAAACATTTTTAGAGTTCGCCTAAACTTGTTTACAGTGCACCGAAACATGTTTAGTGTGCGTCCTAACACATTTAGAGTGCATCCAAACACGTTTAGAGTGCGTCAAAACATACTTAGACTGCATCCAAACATGCTTAAAGAACATCAAAACATTTTTAGAGCGCGTCGAAAGATGTTTAGAGTGCATCCAAACATACCTAGAGTGCATCCAAACATGTTTAGAGTGCATCGAAACATTTTTAGAGTGTGTCGAACATATGTAGAGTGCGTCGAAACATGTTTAGAGTTTGTCTAAATATATTTAGAGTGCGTCCGAACATGTGTAGAGTGCGTTTAAACACATTTAGAGTGCGTCGTAACACGTTTAGAGTGCGTTTAGACGCTCTCGACACATGCTTAGAGTTCGTCAAAACACGGTTAGAGTGCATCAAAACATACTTAGAGTGCATCCAAACATATTTAGAGTGCGTCGAAAAATACTTAGAGTGCATCCACACATGTTTAGAGTGCGACGAAATATACTTAGAGAGCATTGAAACATGTTTGGATTGCATCGAAACATTTTTAGAGTGCGTCGAAAAATACTTAGAGTGCATCCACACATGTTTAGAGTGCGACGAAATATACTTAGAGAGCATTGAAACATGTTTGGAGTGCATCGAAACATTTTTAGAGTGCGCGTCGAAATATTTTTAGAGTGTGTTGATATATGTTTAGAGTGTATTCAAGCATGGTCAGGGTGCATCGAAATATACTTAGAAAGCATCGAAACATGTTCAGAGTGCATCGAAACATTTTTATAGTGCGTCGAAACATGTTTCGAGTGCTTCGAAACATGTTTAGAGTTCATCCAAACATCTTTAGAGTGCATCGAAACATTTTTAGAGTGCGTCAAAACATTTTTAGAATGCATCCAAACATACTTAGTGTGCATCCAAACATGTTTAGAGTGTATTAAAACATTTTTAGAATGCGACAAAATATATTGAGAGTGCATCGAAACATGTTTAGAGTTCGTCTAAATTTGTTTAGAGTGTACCAAAACGCGTTTAGAGCGTCGAGACATACTTTGAATGCATCCAAAAATGTTTAGAGTGTATCGAAACATTTTTAGGGTGCGTCGAAACATTTTTAGAGTGCGTCGAAACATGTTTAGAATGCATACAAACGTGTTTAGAGTGCTTCGAAACATCTTTAGAACGCGTCGAAACATATTTAGAGTGCGTCGAAACATGTTTAGAGTTCGCCTAAACTTGTTTACAGTGCACCGAAACATGTTTAGTGTGTGTCAAACACATTTAGAGTGCATCCAAACACGTTTAGAGTGCGTCAAAACATACTTAGACTGCATCCAAACATGCTTAAAGAACATCAAAACATTTTTAGAGCGCGTCGAAAGATGTTTAGAGTGCATCCAAACATACCTAGAGTGCATCCAAACATGTTTAGAGTGTATCGAAACATTTTTAGAGTGCGTCGAACATATGTAGAGTGCGTCGAAACATGTTTAGAGATTGTCTAAATATATTTAGAGTGCGTCCGAACATGTGTAGAGTGCGTTTAAACACATTTAGAGTGCGTCGTAACACGTTTAGAGTGCGTTTAGACGCTCTCGACACATGTTTAGAGTTCGTCAAAACACGGTTAGAGTGCATCAAAACATACTTAGAGTGCATCCAAACATATTTAGAGTGCGTCGAAAAATACTTAGAGTGCATCCACACATGTTTAGAGTGCGACGAAATATACTTAGAGAGCATTGAAACATGTTTGGAGTGGATCAAAATATTTTTAGAGTGCGTCGAAAAATACTTACAGTGCATCCACACATGTTTAGAGTGCGACGAAATATACTTAGAGAGCATGAAAACATGTTTGGAGTGCATCGAAACATTTTTAGAGTGCTTCGAAATATTTTTAGAGTGTGTTGATATATGTTTAGAGTGTATCCAAACAAGTTTAGAGTGCATCGAAATATACTTAGAGAGTGTGCATCGAAACATGTTTAGAGTGCGTCGAAAAATACTTAGAGTACATCCACACATGTTTAGAGTGCGACAAAATATACTTAGAGAGCATTGAAACATGTTTGGAGTGCATCGAAACATTTTTAGAGTGCGTCGAAATATTTTTAGAGTGTCTTGATATATGTTTAGAGTGTATCCAAACATGTTTAGAGTGCATCGAAATATACTTAGAGTGTGTGCATCCAAACATGTTTAGAGTGTAT
>NW_010965226.1:15633-16097 GCF_000463585.1 Tarenaya hassleriana | reverse complement strand
ATGTTTAGAGTGCATCGAAACATTTTTAGAGTGTGTCGAACATATGTAGAGTGCGTCGAAACATGTTTAGAGTTTGTCTAAATATATTTAGAGTGCGTCCGAACATGTGTAGAGTGCGTTTAAACACATTTAGAGTGCGTCGTAACACGTTTAGAGTGCGTTTAGACGCTCTCGACACATGTTTAGAGTTCGTCAAAACACGGTTAGAGTGCATCAAAACATGTTTAGAGTGCATCGAAACATTTTTAGGGTGCGTCGAAACATTTTTAGAGTGCGTCAAAACATGTTTAGAGTTTGTCTAAACATGTTTAGAGTGCGTCCAAACATGTGTAGAGTGCGTTTAAACACATTTAGAGTGCGTCCAAACACGGTTAGAGTGTGTTTGGACACAGTCGAAACATGTTTAGAGTTCGTCAAAACACGGTTAGAGTGTATCGAAACATACTTAGAGTGCATCCATACAT
>NW_010965226.1:14020-15007 GCF_000463585.1 Tarenaya hassleriana | reverse complement strand
ATATTTAGAGTGCGTCCGAACATGTGTAGAGTGCGTTTAAACACATTTAGAGTGCGTCGTAACACGTTTAGAGTGCGTTTAGACGCTCTCGACACATGTTTAGAGTTCGTCAAAACACGGTTAGAGTGCATCAAAACATACTTAGAGTGCATCCAAACATATTTAGAGTGCGTCGAAAAATACTTAGAGTGCATCCACACATGTTTAGAGTGCGACGAAATATACTTAGAGAGCATTGAAACATGTTTGGAGTGGATCGAAATATTTTTAGAGTGCGTCGAAAAATACTTACAGTGCATCCACACATGTTTAGAGTGCGACGAAATATACTTAGAGAGCATGAAAACATGTTTGGAGTGCATCGAAACATTTTTAGAGTGCTTCGAAATATTTTTAGAGTGTGTTGATATATGTTTAGAGTGTATCCAAACAAGTTTAGAGTGCATCGAAATATACATAGAGAGTGTGCATCGAAACATGTTTAGAGTGCGTCGAAAAATACTTAGAGTGCATCCACACATGTTTAGAGTGCGACAAAATATACTTAGAGAGCATTGAAACATGTTTGGAGTGCATCGAAACATTTTTAGAGTGCGTCGAAATATTTTTAGAGTGTCTTGATATATGTTTAGAGTGTATCCAAACATGTTTAGAGTGCATCGAAATATACTTAGAGTGTGTGCATCCAAACATGTTTAGAGTGTATTAAACACATTTAGAGTGCGTCTTAACACGTTTAGAGTGCGTTTGGACGCAGTCGAAACATGTTTAGAGTTCGTCAAAACACGGTTAGAGTGTATCGAAACATACGTAGAGTGCATCCAAACATGTTTAGAGTGCGTCGAAATATACTTAGAGAGCATTGAAACATGTTTGGAGTGCATCGAAACATTTTTAGAGTGCATCGAAACATTTTTAGAATGCTTCGAAACATATTTAGAGTGCGTCGAAACATGTTTAGAGTGCATCGAAACATTTTTAGAGTGC
>NW_010965226.1:12935-13661 GCF_000463585.1 Tarenaya hassleriana | reverse complement strand
TAAACTTGTTTACAGTGCACCGAAACATGTTTAGTGTGTGTCAAACACATTTAGAGTGCATCCAAACACGTTTAGAGTGCGTCAAAACATACTTAGAGTGCATCCAGACATGTTTAGAGAACATCAAAACATTTTTAGAGCGCGTCGAAAGATGTTTAGAGTGCATCCAAACATACTTAGAGTGCATCCAAACATGTTTAGAGTGCATCGAAACATTTTTAGTGCGTCGAACATATTTAGAGTGCGTCGAAACATGTTTAGAGTTTGTCTAAACATATTTAGAGTGCGTCCGAACATGTGTAGAGTGCGTATAAACACATTTAGAGTGCGTCCTAACACGTTTAGAGTGTGTTTAGACGCACTCGACACATGTTTAGAGTTCGTCAAAACACGGTTAGAGTGCATCAAAACATACTTAGAGTGCATCCAAACATATTTAGAGTGCGTCGAAAAATACTGAGTGCATCCACACATGTTTAGAGTGCGACGAAATATACTTAGAGAGCATTGAAACATGTTTGGAGTGGATCGAAACATTTTTAGAGTGCGTCAAAATATTTTTAGAGTGTCTTGATATATGTTTAGAGTGTATCCAAACATGTTTAGAGTGCATTGAAATATACTTAGAGAGTGTGCATCCAAACATGTTTAGAATGTATTAAAACATTTTTAGAGTGCGACAAAATATATTGAGAGTGCATCAAAACATGTTTAGAGTTCGTCTAA
>NW_010965226.1:11428-12899 GCF_000463585.1 Tarenaya hassleriana | reverse complement strand
TTAGAGTGCATCAAAACATGTTTAGAGTGCATCGAAACATTTTTAGGGTGCGTCGAAACATTTTTAGAGTGCGTCGAAACATGTTTAGAGTTTGTCTAAACATGTTTGGAGTGCGTCCAAACATGTGTAGAGTGTGTTTAAACACATTTAGAGTGCGTCCAAACACGGTTAGAGTGCGTTTGGACGCAGTCGAAACATGTTTAGAGTTCGTCAAAACACGGTTAGAGTGTATCGAAACATACGTAGAGTGCATCCAAACATGTTTAGAGTGTGTCGAAACATACTTAGAGTGCATCCAAACATGTTTAGAGTGCGTCGAAATATACTTAGAGAGCATTGAAACATGTTTAGAGTGCATCGAAATATTTTTAGAGTGCGTCGAAACATTTTTAGAGTGCATCGAAACATTTTTAGAGTGTGTCGAAACATATTTAGAGTGCGTCGAAACGTATTTAGAGTGCGTCGAAACATGTTTAGAGTTCGTCTAAACTTGTTTACAGTGCACCGAAACATGTTTAGTGCGTCCAAACACATTTAGAGTGCATCCAAACACAATTAGAGTGCGTCAAAACATACTTAGAGTGCATCCAAACATGTTTAGAGAACATCAAAACGTTTTTAGAGCGCGTCGAAAGATGTTTAGAGTGCATCCAAACATACTTAGAGTGCATCCAAACATGTTTAGAGTGCATCGAAACATTTTTAGAGTGCGTCGAACATATTTAGAGTGCGTCGAAACATGTTTAAAGTTTGTCTAAACATATTTAGAGTGCGTCC
Organism: Tarenaya hassleriana; assembly: GCF_000463585.1. NCBI lineage: Eukaryota > Viridiplantae > Streptophyta > Magnoliopsida > Brassicales > Cleomaceae > Tarenaya > Tarenaya hassleriana. Next base: position 12,122 of record NW_010965226.1, on the reverse strand, counting down.
GAACATGTGTAGAGTGCGTATAAACACATTTAGAGTGCATCCTAACACGTTTAGAGTGCGTTTAGACGCACTCGACACATGTTTAGAGTTCGTCAAAACACGATTAGAGTGCATCAAAACATACTTAGAGTGCATCCAAACATATTTAGAGTGCGTCGAAAAACACTTAGAGTGCATCCACACATGTTTAGAGTGCGACGAAATATACTTAGAGAGCATTGAAACATGTTTGGAATGCATCGAAACATTTTTAGAGTGCGTCGAAATATTTTTAGAGTGTCTTGATATATGTTTAGAGTGTATCCAAACATGTTTAGAGTGCATCGAAATATACTTAGAGAGCATCGAAACATGTTTAGAGTGCGTCGAAACATTTTTATAGTGCGTCGAAACATGTTTCGAGTGCTTCGAAACATGTTTAGAGTTCATCCAAACATGTTTAGAGTGCGTCCAAACATGTTTAGAGTGCGTCCAAACATGTTTAGAGCATATCGAAATATTTTTAGAGTGCGTCGAAACATTTTTAGAATGCATCCAAACATACTTAGTGTGTATCCAAACATGTTTAGAGTGTATTAAAACATTTTTAGAGTGCGACAAAATATATTGAGAGTGCATCGAAACATGTTTAGAGTTCGTCTAAATTTGTTTAGAGTGCACCAAAACACGTTTAGAGCGTCGAGACATACTTAGA
>NW_010965226.1:10356-11351 GCF_000463585.1 Tarenaya hassleriana | reverse complement strand
CTCGAAACATGTTTCGACGCACTATAAACGTGTTTTGACAAACTCTAAACATATTTTGTTGCACTCTAAACATGTTTCGATGCACTCTAAACATGTTAGGATGCACTCTAAACGTGTTTGGACGCACTCTAATTCGTCTAAACATGTTTCGACGCACTCTAAATATGTTTCGACGCGTTCTAAAGATGTTTCGAAGCACTCTAAACACGTTTGGATGCACTCTAAACATGTTTCGACGCACTCTAAATATGTTTCGACGCACTCTAAATATGTTTCGACGCGTTCAAAAGATGTTTCGAAGCACTCTAAACACGTTTGGATGCACTCTAAACATGTTTCGACGCACTCTAAAAAATATTTCGACGCACTCTAAAAATGTTTCGATACACTCTAAACATTTTTGGATGCATTCTAAGTATGTCTCGACGCTCTAAACGCGTTTTGGTGCACTCTAAACAAATTTAGACGAACTCTAAACATGTTTCATGCACTCTCAATATATTTTGTCGCACTCTAAAAATGTTTTAATACACTCTAAACATGTTTGGATGCACACTAAATATGTTTGGATGCATTCTAAAAATGTTTCGACACACTCTAAAAATGTTTCGATGCACTCTAAACATGTTTCATTGCTCTCTATGTATATTTTGTCGCACTCTAAACATGTTTGGATGCACTCTACATATGTTTCGACTCACTCTAAATATGTTTTGATGCAATCTAAGTATGTTTCGATGCACTCTAACCGTGTTTTGACGAACTTTAAACATGTGTCGAGTGCATCTAAACGCACTCTAAACGTGTTAGGACGCACTCTAAATGTGTTTAAACACACTCTACACATGTTCGGACGCACTCTAAACATGTTTTGACGCACGCTAAAAATGTTTCGACGCACTCTAAAAATGTTTCGATACACTCTAAACATTTTTGGATGCATTCAAAGTATGTCTCGACGCTCTAAACGCGTTTTGGTGCACTCTAAACAAATT
>NW_010965226.1:7893-10090 GCF_000463585.1 Tarenaya hassleriana | reverse complement strand
TTTAGAGTGCGTCGAAACATGTTTAGACGAACTAGAGTGTGTCTAAACACGTTTAGAGTGCATCCTAACATTTTTATAGTGCGTCGAAACATGTTTCGAGTGCTTCGAAACAAGTTTAGAGTTCATCCAAACGTGTTTAGAGTGCTTCGAAGCATACTTAGAATGCATCCAAAAATGTTTAGAGTGCTTCGAAACATCTTTAGAACGCGTCGAAACATATTTAGCGTGCGTCAAAACATGTTTAGAGTGCATCCAAACGTGTTTAGAGTGCTTCGAAACATCTTTAGAACGCGTCGAAACATATTTAGAGTGCGTCGAAACATGTTTACACGAACTAGAGTGCGTCCAAACACGTTTAGAGTGCATCCTAACATGTTTAGAGTGCATCGAAACATGTTAAGAGTGCAACAAAATATGTTTAGAGTTTGTGATGCGGACATGACATTGCTTGAAGAAGAAGAAACGAAGAAATCTCAAAGCTTCCTTATTTGGATTCAACTCAAGATCACGAAGGATTTAAATCTGATTTAATTAAATTTAATTTAGATATAATCAAATTTAGATATGATCTGATTTGATTTTATTTAGATATGATCTGATTTGATTTTATTTAGATATGATCCGATTTGATTTAGATTTGATCTTTTTACCTTATCTTGTTGACATTTGTAATCCTATATAAGGAGATCTTTGTAGACTTGTTTAAGCAGACTTTGGAAATGGAATAAAAGAAAATTGAGTTTCTTTAGAATTCGGTATGTCCGATTCTTTATCTTCTCGGTGTGTCCGAGTCCCAGTCTTCCTAAGTTGTGCGTGTGTCGCCTTCTTATGAGGATCTATTGTGACGATATCAGGAGGTGATGCGGACATGACATTGCTTGAAGAAGAAGAAACGAAGAAATCTCAAAGCTTCCTTATTTGGATTCAACTCAAGATCACGAAGGATTTAAATCTGATTTAATTAGATTTAATTTAGATATAATCAAATTTAGATATGATCTGATTTGATTTTATTTAGATATCGTCCGATTTGATTTAGATTTGATCTTTTTACCTTATCTTGTTGACATTTGTAATCCTATATAAGGAGATCTTTGTAGACTTGTTTAAGCAGACTTTAGAAATGGAATAAAAGAAAATTGAGTTTCTTTAGAATTCGGTATGTCCGATTCTTTATCTTCCCGGTGTGTCCGAATCCCAGTCTTCCTAAGTTGTGCGTGTGTCGCCTTCTTATGAGGATCTATTGTGACGATATCAGGAGGTGATGCGGACATGACATTGCTTGAAGAAGAAGAAACGAAGAAATCTCAAAGCTTCCTTATTTGGATTCAACTCAAGATCACGAAGAATTTAAATCTGATTTAATTAGATTTAATTTAGATATAATCAAATTTAGATATGATCTGATTTGATTTTATTTAGATATCGTCCGATTTGATTTAGATTTGATCTTTTTACCTTATCTTGTTGACATTTGTAATCCTATATAAGGAGATCTTTGTAGACTTGTTTAAGCAGACTTTAGAAATGGAATAAAAGAAAATTGAGTTTCTTTAGAATTCGGTATGTCCGATTCTTTATCTTCCCGGTGTGTCCGAATCCCAGTCTTCCTAAGTTGTGCGTGTGTCGCCTTCTTATGAGGATCTATTGTGACGATATCAGGAGGACTCTCCATCCCCTCTTGTGGTGTCACCGATCCACCCATCCTTTTCACCCGTAAGCTGAGTTCGAGCGCCTTTAAGGCCGGTGATTGGCTTCGGATCAACCTTCCATCCCGAGTGTATAAACCCTTGGATCGAAGCGTGCATGATACCAAATGATGCACGCTTCGTTCCAAAGGTTGATACACTCGGGATGGAAGGTTGATCCGAAGCCAATCACCGGCCTTAAAGGCGCTCGAACTCAGCTTACGGTTGAAAAGGATGGGTGGATCGGTGACACCACAAGAGGGGATGGAGAGTCCTCCTGATATCGTCACAATAGATCCTCATAAGAAAGCGACACACGCACAACTTAGGAAGACTGGGACTCGGACACACCGAGAAGATAAAGAATCGGACATACCGAATTCTAAAGAAACTCAATTTTCTTTTATTCCATTTCCAAAGTCTCGTTAAACAAGTCTACAAAGATCTCCTTATATAGGATTACAAATGCCAACAAGATAAGGTAAAAAGATCAAATCTAAATCAAATCG
>NW_010965226.1:3108-6731 GCF_000463585.1 Tarenaya hassleriana | reverse complement strand
GTGCGTCGAAATATTTTTAGAGTGCGTCGAAACATGTTTAGAGTGCATACAAACGTGTTTAGAGTGCTTCGAAACATCCTTAGAACGCATCGAAACATATTTAGAGTGCGTCGAAACATGTTTAGAGTGCTTCGAAACATCTTTAGAACGCGTCGAAACATATTTAGAGTGCGTCGAAACATGTTTACACGAACTAGAGTGCGTCCAAACACGTTTAGAGTGCATCCTAACATGTTTAGAGTGCATCGAAACATGTTAAGAGTGCAACAAAATATGTTTAGAGTTTGTCAAAACACGTTTAGAGTGCGTCGAAACATACTTAGAGTGCGTCGAAACATGTTTAGAGTGTATCCAAACATGTTTAGAGTGCATCGAAATATACTTTGAGAGCATCGGAACATGTTTAGAGTCCATCGAAACATTTTTATAGTGCGTCGAAACATGTTTAGAGTGCTTAGAAGCATATTTAGAGTGCATCGAAACATTTTTAGAGTGCGTCGAAACATTTTTAGAATGCATCCAAACATACTTAGTGTGAATCCAAACATTTTTAGAGTGTATTAAAACATTTTTAGAGTGCGACAAAATATATTAAGAGTGCAACAAAACATGTTTAGAGTTCGTCTAAATATGTTTAAAGTGCATCAAAACACGTTTAGAGCGTCAAAACATACTTAGAGTGCATCCAAAGATGTTTAGAGTGCATCGAAACATTATTAGAGTGCGTCGAAACATTTTTAGAGTGCGTCCAAACACGTTTAGAGTGCGTTTGGACGCACTCGAAACATGTTTAGAGTTCATCAAAACACGGTCAGAATGCATCCAAACGCGTTTGAAGTGCTTCGAAACATTTTTAGAGAGCATCGAAACATAATTAGAGTGCGTCGAAACATTTTTAGAGTGCGTCCAAACACGTTTAGAATGCTTCAAAACATCTTTAGAACGCGTCGAAACATATTTAGAGTACGTCGAAACATGTTTAGAGTGCATCCAAACGTGTTTAGAGTGCTTCGAAACATCTTTAGAACGCGTCGAAACATATTTAGTGATGCGGACATGACATTGCTTGAAGAAGAAGAAACGAAGAAATCTCAAAGCTTCCTTATTTGGATTCAACTCAAGATCACGAAGGATTTAAATCTGATTTAATTAGATTTAATTTAGATATAATCAAATTTAGATATGATCTGATTTGATTTTATTTAGATATGATCTGATTTGATTTTATTTAGATATGATCTGATTTGATTTTATTTAGATATGATCTGATTTGATTTTATTTAGATATGATCTGATTTGATTTTATTTAGATATGATCCGATTTGATTTAGATTTGATCTTTTTACCTTATCTTGTTGACATTTGTAATCCTATATAAGGAGATCTTTGTAGACTTGTTTAAGAGACTTTGAAAATGGAATAAAAAAATTGAGTTTCTTTAGAATTCGGTATGTCCGATTCTTTATCTTCTCGGTGTGTCCGAGTCCCAGTCTTCCTAAGTTGTGCGTGTGTCGCCTTCTTATGAGGATCTATTGTGACGATATCAGGAGGACTCTCCATCCCCTCTTGTGGTGTCACCGATCCACCCATCCTTTTCACCCGTAAGCTGAGTTCGAGCGCCTTTAAGGCCGGTGATTGGCTTCGGATCAACCTTCCATCCCGAGTGTATCAACCTTTGGAACGAAGCGTGCATCATTTATTCTTTATCTTCTCGGTGTGTCCGAGTCCCAGTCTTCCTAAGTTGTGCGTGTGTCGCCTTCTTATGAGGATCTATTGTGACGATATCAGGAGGACTCTCCATCCCCTCTTGTGGTGTCACCGATCCACCCATCCTTTTCACCCGTAAGCTGAGTTCGAGCGCCTTTAAGGCCGGTGATTGGCTTCGGATCAACCTTCCATCCCGAGTGTATCAACCTTTGGAACGAAGCGTGCATTTTTTGGTATCAGAGCCCGGTTCAAGGCCACACGCAAGGTAACGCTGTTGATTTGATTTTATTCTTGTTATTTTGATTTGTGTTTGTTTGTGCAAGAAAATGGCTGAGAACGCAGAGAACACTCAAACTGCGATCCTACAAGTCCTGCAACGCCTAGAGGATCGTTTAACGCGTTTAGAGGAGGCTCCACGAAGGATGCAACCTGTTAGATTCAATATGCGCCCCAATAACGCAAATCCAGAACCGGATCCACCTGATGCACAACAAAGACCGAGGAGAATGCAAAATCCAAGAGCTCCTCTCGAAGTGGATGAAGATTCTGATCATTCTACTCAGAACCGACGGAGGAGAAATGTTCAAAACCAAAGGTATGTTGATGACAGTGATGAGGAGGATGTACCTAGGAGGCAACCACGAATTCAAAGACACCAAGGTACAGATTTGAAACTCAAACCTCCTACTTTTGCTGGTAAAGTTAACCCTGAAGCTTATCTCGATTGGGAGAGGCGGATGGAAAATATTTTCGATTGCTATACATATACCGAACAGAGGAAGGTTCAATACGCGGCGGCTCAACTCACGGACAATGCACTCACATGGTGGGACCGAGAAATAGCCGAAAGGAGACGTTCTCACTATGATCCAATAATCTCCTGGAGGGAAATGAAACATCTCATGAGAAAGAGGTATGTTCCACCACATCCAAACAGTTTTAGAGTGCATCAAAACATTTTTAGAGTGCGCCGAAGCATATTTAAAGTGCGTCGAAACATGTTTTGAGTGCGTCCAATGCTGAATTGTATCTTGATTCGTTCTTTGACATGTTTTGAGTGCGTCCAATGCTGAATTGTATCTTGATTCGTTCTTTGACATGTTTTGAGTGCGTCCAATGCTGATCAACGCAGGAAAGGAGAAGCACAACAAGGAGCATACAACATACTCGAGAACATCAACATCAACACCTACCTTTTTGAGCTTCAAGGTAAGTACAATGTGGCTCTTGTGTATAATGTTACTAACTTGGCCGCTTTTGATGTAGGTGAACATCTTGATACCTTCCAATGCTGAATTGTATCTTGATTCGTTCTTTGACATCAATCTCACCTTGGTTGTTTAGCCATTGAAGCTTGTAGGGTTGCGGATGCTCCTCCGTTTTAAGACCTAGCTTCTCAACCAAGTAGACACTCGCAACATTGGTACAAGAACCACCATCGATGATGAGACCACATACCTTGTTCTTGATGGTACAACGGGTGTGAAAGAGGTTCTCCCTTTGTGTGGTTTCTTCCATGCTTACGAGCGTGCTAAGAGTGCGTCTAGCGACTAGAAGTTCTCCGCTATCCGGATACTCAATCTCTTCCTTGAGATTTTCTGTGTTATCTTCATCCATTGACTCATAGCCTCCCGTTTCCGTAAGGATCATGACACGGTTGTTTGGACAGTCCCTTGCATAATGCCCTCGTCCCCTACACTTGTAGCAAACAATCTCACGTGAACGTAATTCAACGGGAGTTGATTTGTTACCTTTAGGGTCTGCATTCAAAGACGTTGTTATGCCCTTTCCTTTGTCATGGACATTTGTCTCAGAGTGAGGGGGTTTGGCTATTGGGGCAGCCCCGGACTTATTCTCTCCGTGTGCGTACGATTGGTGCGAAGATGTCGTTCTTGCTTGGCTCAAACGGGATTGTT
>NW_010965226.1:0-575 GCF_000463585.1 Tarenaya hassleriana | reverse complement strand
CTAAACAAATTTAGACGAACTCTAAACATGTTTCGATGCACTCTCAATATATTTTGTCGCACTCTAAAAATGTTTTAATACACTCTAAAAATGTTTGGATGCACACTAAGTATGTTTGGATGCATTCTAAAAATGTTTCGACGCACTCTAAAAATGTTTCGATGCACTCTAAACTTGTTTGGATGCACTCTAAATATGGTGAGAAGCTCCTAAGCCTACCGAATCTCCAACATATCCCAGGCCTTGATCCATTGAACCTCCGTGCGTGTATCATTTTTTGGTATCAGAGCCTGGTTCAAGGACCACTACACGCGGTTTATCCTATCTAAATTTTTTTTTTTCTACCTATTGTTTCTTGTTGTTTTTCCTTGAGTCTACAATGAGATTTGGTTTTGAAAAAAATGATGCTGAATTGTATCTTGATTCGTTCTTTGACATCAAACGTGTTTAGAGTGCTTCGAAACATCTTTAGAACGCGTCGAAACATATTTAGAGTGTGTCGAAACATGTTTACACGAATTAGAGTGCGTCCAAACACGTTTAGAGTGCATCCTAACATGTTTAGAGTGCATCGA
>NW_010965225.1:0-1615 GCF_000463585.1 Tarenaya hassleriana | reverse complement strand
TGATCTGCAACTGTGTTCTCCGTGCCTTTGCGATCCCGAATCTCGACGTCAAACTCTTGTATGAGTAGCATCCATCGAATCAGTCGAGGTTTGGCGTCTTTCTTCGTCAGCAAGTACTTCAAGGCCGCGTGGTCTGAGTATACGATCACTTTCCGTCCCACCAAGTACGACCTGAATTTCTCAAAAGCAAACACCACAGCAAGTAACTCTTTCTCAGTAGTAGTGTAATTTACCTGCGCATCATCAAGAGTCCGACTTGCATAGTAGATGGCGTGGTGTTTGTGATCCTTCTTCTGCCCCAGCACCGCTCCAACCGCATAATCGCTAGCGTCGCACATCAGCTCAAACGGTAGAGTCCAATCGGGGGGCTGTATGATCGGTGGTGAGATCAGAGCTGCCTTCAAAGTCTGGAAGGCCTTCGAGCACTCTGAAGTGAACCGGAATGGTACATCTTTCGCCAACAGCTCGGTAAGTGGTCTAGAGATTTTGGAGAAGTCCTTGATGAACCGCCGATAAAATCCCGCATGTCCTAGAAAACTGCAGATGTCTTTGACGTTCACGGGCGGTGGAAGCTTCTCAATAACCTCTATCTTTACTCTGTCTACCTCGATCCCCCTAGAAGACACCTTATGTCCTAAAACAATCCCTTCTTGCACCATGAAGTGACACTTCTCCCAGTTGAGGACTAAGTTGGCCGCTGCACACCTGTCTAAAACTCGATGCAAATTGGTCAAACAAACGTCAAATGAGGGTCCATGGACAGAGAAATCGTCCATGAAGACCTCCATAATATCCTCAATCACATCAAAAAATATAGCAGTCATACATCTCTGAAAAGTAGCAGGTGCATTACATAATCCAAAGGGCATACGACGATAAGCAAACGTACCATAAGGACAAGTAAAAGTGGTCTTCTCCTGGTCGCTCGGGTGAATGGGGATCTGAAAGAATCCCGAGTAACCGTCTAAAAAAACAAAAGTACGAGTGGAGTGCAAGTCTCTCTAACATCTGATCAATAAAAGGCAAAGGAAAGTGATCCTTACGGGTGTTGGAGTTCAACTTACGATAGTCGATGCACATCCTCCATCCCGTGACCGTCCGCGTAGGAATAAGCTCGTTCTTCTCGTTCTGGATCACAGTCATGCCTCTCTTCTTGGGTACAACCTGCACAGGACTCACCCACGTACTGTCCGAAATAGGGTATATAATACCCGCATCTAACAGCTTCATCACCTCTTTCCTAACTACCTCTTTCATCGTCGGATTCAATCTACGCTGATGCTCAACAGAGGATTTCGACTCATCATCTAAGTGAATACGATGCATGCATAACCAAGGGCTAACTCCCTTAATATCATCCAAAGTATATCCAAGAACACCCCTATAACATCTAAGCAAATCACTCAACTGTTCCACCTGGGGTTCTAGCAATGCAGCATTCACTATAATCGGGTAGGTCGAGTTAGGTCCAAGGAAAACATACCTGAGCCCTTCGGGTAAGGGCTTCATCTCCACCTTCGGGGCGTTCTCTAAACTCCAATCAGCTTTATTCAACGTCCCCGTGCTAAGTGGTGGCTCTCTGGGCTCTAGAACGTCTTTAATAGTCGTCGTGGAG
>NW_010965224.1:0-739 GCF_000463585.1 Tarenaya hassleriana | reverse complement strand
GATCTAAATTACTAAGTATCGTCCGCTAGATGATCTGATAAGTTAGAAGTCAACTCGAATTCCTAACCATCGCCATATAATCAATAATTCGAGGCAAATAATCAGCCATGTGATCTAAATTACTAAGTATCGTCCGCTAGATGATCTGATAAGTTAGAAGTCAACTCGAATTCCTAACCATCGCCATATAATCAATAATTCGAGGCAAATAATCAGCCATGTCCGATGACTTGGTAGATTGTTGACTGATAATATTATTAACTTCATAACTTCCAGAAAACATGTCAAAATAAATCTTTCTTTATATAATTAGAAAGCGTTTTCTAATATCTATGCATAGACACCATAATCGTGTAGATGTAATATATGAGCAAAATGTTATGAGCATATTGAGACAACACATGGACCGAATCCCTATATATCGATAAAAATCGGTATATATCTCTCGGTGTATAATCCGATGATCTGAAAATCGACCCAAACTACTATGCATCATCCGGTAGATGATCTGATAAGTTAGAAGTCAACTGAATTGCTAACCATCGCCATATGGTCAAAAATTCGAGGCAAATAATTAGCCATGTCCGATGAGTTGGTCGATTGTTGACTGATAATATTATTTTCATAATAACTTCCAGAAAACATGTCAAAATAAATCTTTCTTTATATCATTAGAAAGCTTTTTCTAATAGCTACGCATAGAGACTATAATCGGGTAGATCTAATATATGAGCAAAAA
>NW_010965223.1:0-306 GCF_000463585.1 Tarenaya hassleriana | reverse complement strand
CAGACAGGCGGACCAGGGAAGAGAAACGGACCAGGAGAGGTGCAGAACCGTCCGGTCAGCCACTGACCAGAAATTGGTCCGGCTGACCGCGGACACCGCACTCAGCTCCGTCGACACGGACCGAAAACGCGGAGTATGCAATCTGATCATCCACTCAGCCGGACCAAGAGTCACTCAGCGGCTGACCAAAGAGACGTCGCATAAAGGTAAGTCCGGGGGAGAGATCCACTCCGCCGAACCAAGAAGCCTCGGACCAACTTCTCTCTTTCGTTCACTCCGCCGGAGCGAAGAAGTTGACTATGTGGG
>NW_010965222.1:637-968 GCF_000463585.1 Tarenaya hassleriana | reverse complement strand
CATGGATGGTTATTTGGCTCAAATTGTTGACCATTTGGCGATGGCTAGAATTTGAGTTGACTTCTGAGTTACAGGTCATCTACCGGACGATGCTTAGTAATTTCGATCGATTTTCAGATCATCGGATTATCTACCGAGAGATATATACCGATATTTATCGATATGTAGGGATTCCGTCAATGCGTTGTCTAAATATTCTCATAACGTTTTGCTCATATATTAGATCTGCGCGATTATGGTGTCTATGCATAGATATTAGAAAAAGCTTTCTAATGATATAAAAAAAGATTTATTTTGACATGTTTTCTGGAAGTTATGAAGTTAATATTAT
>NW_010965222.1:0-451 GCF_000463585.1 Tarenaya hassleriana | reverse complement strand
GGATTCCGTCAATGTGTTGTCTAAATATGCTCATAACGTTTTGCTCATATATTAGATCTGCACGATTCTGGTGTCTATGCATAGATATTAGAAAAAGCTTTCTAATGATATAAAGAGAGATTTATTTTGACATGTTTTCTGGAAGTTATGAAGTTAATATTATTATCAGTCAACAATCGACCAACTCATCGGGCACGGCTGGTTATTTGCCTCGAATTGTTGACTGTATGGAGATAACTAGCGATTTGAGTTGACTTCTAACTTATCAGATCATCTATCGGATGATGCATATTAGTTTGGGTCGATTTTCAGATCATCAGATTATCTACCGAGAGATATATACCGATATTTATCGATATGTAGGGATTCCGTCAATGTGTTGTCTAAATATGCTCATATATTAGATCTGCGCGATAGTATCTATGCGTAGCTATTAGGAAAAACTTTCTAA
>NW_010965221.1:0-1289 GCF_000463585.1 Tarenaya hassleriana | reverse complement strand
AAAGCGTTGGAATTCATCCCGCCGATAGCAACGCAATAGACATTATGATCGCGCAGATCTAATATATATGCAAAACGCTATGAGCATATTTACACAACATATGGACCGAAACCCTACATATCGATAAAAATCGGTATATATCTCTCGATGCATCATTCGGTAGATGATTTGATAACTCAGAAGTCAACTCAAATCGCTAGTCATCGCACATGGTCAACAATTTGAGCCATGTCCCATGAGCTCATCGATTGTTGAATGATCATATTATTAACTTCATAACTTCTAGAAAATATGTCAAAATAAATCTTTGTTTATATCATTAGAAAGCTTTTTCTAACTACACATAGACACCATAATCGCGCAGATCTAATATATGAGCAAACTGTTATGAGCATATTTAGACAACACATGGACTAAATCCCTACATATCGATAAAAATCGGTATCTATCTCTCGGTGGATAAACAGATGATCTGAAAATCGACCCAAATTACTATGCATCATCCGGTAGATGATCTGATAATTCAGAAGTCAACTCGAATTGCTAGCCATCGCCATATGGTCAACAAGTCGAGGCAAATAACCCCATGCCCGATGAGTTGGTCGATTGTTGACTTATCATATTATTAACTTCATAACTTCCAGAAAACATGTCAAAAATAAATCTTTCTATATATCATTAGAAAGCTTTATCTAATAGCTATGCATAGACATCATGATCGCGTACATCTTGCATCTGTGCAGAATGTTATGAGCATATTTAGACAACACTATGATCGAGTTCATACTTATCGACAAAAATCGGCATCCATCACTCGATGGATAAAATGATAGTCTTATAACAAACTCAAATTACTACCCGTCGTGCGATAGGTGATCCGATAATTTAGAATTCGATTCAAATCGCTAGCCATCGCCATATGGTCAACAATTTGAGCCAAATAACCATCCTGATGGGTTTCCTGGGATCTCTAGAGCGAATCCTATTCCTAAGAGATCGATTCTAGGGTTTGCGCAGCGGATGTAAAACAAAAATTTTATAGAACCCTAGAACCATGGTGCTATTGAATCGTAGAAACGTTAGAACGCTTACCTCAATCGATCTGGGGCCTGTATCAATCGACGTGTTCGTTCCGTCACTTAAGGGAGGAAATTACCTCGCCCTCTACACGTATCCACACTTCGGAATGGATTCCAACGCTTGGAACTTGTCTGCTAGGACTCGAATCTCTATTCGATATGTGCACCGAGGAATACCGAGACTTAGAACTCGTTTTTGGATCTCAAAAA
>NW_010965220.1:0-1623 GCF_000463585.1 Tarenaya hassleriana | reverse complement strand
CGAAATCGATCGTTTGAGAGACCATAATTTTCTTTTCTTGGAATTGTGTACAAATGAAGGAGGGAAATGAGCTATTTATAGAAAATCCGAAGTTACTGTTCACGTATACGTATTTATGAACAGTAACCGTATGGCGGTTAAACAGTAACCGTATGGCGGCGTGAACAGTACCCGGCTGCGTGAACAGTATCCGGCTGCGTGAACAGTACCGTAGCTCACTATTCATTTATAACACATACCTTATTTTGTTTCAATTACCCTTTTTGAAAAAAAAATAACACGGGTGAGCTGGAATTTATGATGGTATTAGGAGAAACGAAAATACGATGGGCCTTTGATATATACGGAGGAGGCCCATATGGCCCAACCGAAACATTTTAATAATTTTAACTCTAAAATGAAAGATGGGGTGAGAGAGGCTCGAACTCTCGACCTCAGGATCACTCAGATTGCTATGAGACCTACGCGCTAGCCAACTGCGCCACCACCCCTTGTTGCTGCTTTAAAATAAATAACCAATGGATACAACAGATGCACCATTTTTCCACTATCGTGACCAAAGAGAGATCCTCGCACGATTAACTCATATGATTTGTGAGGGTTTAAGGACGGTCTGGTCTCAAAACCATAACCACGTATCTTGAGTTCATCTGAAAACATTTTGCATGCATGCATGCATCTTCCTCCCCCTTGAATTTACCATTTCCCCCTTCCATTAGTTAAAATGTTATCCAAAAAACATACACATACACCTATAGATATATATCGAGACGAAACTCATTACAATCATCCTGCATGGCCCAAATAGTTTTGACCCGATACTTATGCCTATCTATATCTAGTTCGTAAATTTCAAGATAAAACAACGATTATTGATGGACAATAGATTAGTGCAGTCGCAATAATAATATTGAATTCTTTTCGACATTCTTAAAAAAAAAAAGAAATATAGTGTTTAGATTACATATTGAGTATAACTTCTGATATCCCATGTGGTAACTATTGTAAATTTCACATATCTTAACTTGTCAAAGTAAAATACAATTCCATAAAGATATTAAATAAAAAAAAGTTATTTTGCAAAAAAAAACTAATTATTTCATAGCAGCTCGAGCCGAGTCGAGCCGAGTCGAGCCGATAATAGCGAGCCGTTGGCTGGGGAACTATGCACGGAGATGCTTCTTGGGATCAGTAAGCCGTTTTTGGCTCACGCGCGAGTTGGGCGCGTGGAGGGCCCAGAGGCAGATGGAACTGAAGTGGCAGGAGGAAGAGTCAAAATTGGCTGACGAAAAAAATGTTTAGGGTTGGAATATGGGTCCCACTTACCACACGACAAAGCAAAGCTGTCTCTGTGTGGGCCCCAATAATCGGCCCGTTACAAGGATCTTTCTGTTCTTTCCTTTTTTTTTACTTTCCTCTTTTTTTTTAATTTGTAATAATGTTTTTATTTATTAAAGTTTAAAATTTATTTGGGGTTTGGTTTTGGTCTCCTCTTTCCACACTATTTTCCTTTTACAGATTCCAAATTTCATTCACTGCCAACCAAAAAAAAGGTTAAATACAATTATGAAAATATTTATAAATTATTTTTTGTAGTACGCAGTTTACTTTGGATCTAACTCA
>NW_010965219.1:0-1624 GCF_000463585.1 Tarenaya hassleriana | reverse complement strand
TATCAACGTATATCCTACGAGATTTATTTTTCTGTTATATTCCCTGATTTGCAGCTCTTCTGTTTCTATCTTTCTGTTCTTCTGTTTTTATATTGCAGTTGTATCTAGATTTAGCTTTATCTCTTCTTTTTCTGTATATATATTGATGTACAGAAGGTATAATAAAGTACAGAAAATTTCTCAATCTCTCTCGCTCAATATAGTATCAGTAAATCAAATTAATAATTGATATTCTTCACAATATTGTGGTATAATTTTTCTATATTTGTCTCTGTATATATATGTATGTATATTGTAATGTAATGTAATTTATAACAAGAAAAAAAAAACTAAGATGTTTCATTAGATCATGCGATTACTAATATTTCCTTTAGGCAACAGCTTGCAAATTCATCATCGCCTAAATTGAATTCAGTTGTTCCCTTTGATTAATTCATTTCCAAAATAACAAAACCTACAAGAATATACTATATATACATTGATTCTTATAGATAAGATTTTTAGATAACTTTTCACCGTAATTATTATACGTGAGATGGCGGTCCAACTATATGTTCATCTAATATTATATACTAATATATATGAGAATTTGTTTAAGAATTTTGATATATTTCTGTTTACTTTTCAATTTAGTTTTTTTAATTGTATAAAATTTATATACAAACAATTATTATATTAATTTTAATTCGGTTTGATTTGAATTTAATATTATTAAAAATTATTTAAAAAACCATTTGTCAGTTATTACTTGATTTTAGAAAATTATATCCTATATATTTTAAAATTATATTATTTTTCGATACTTTTTATATGATTATATATTATTGAGTTTATATTTATTCAGTTTATTATTATATGAGATAAGATTATGTTCACCCATTTTAAATTTCCACAAAATGATACGTAAAGAGTCTGAGAAGATGAGTCGGAGAATTATAACTTTACAATATATATATATAATCATTAAATCAATTCCTGTAAGATTAGTCCAATTAGTTCCACTTTCCTATCGAAATCAATAATAATGGGACGTCACTAACTCTCAACTGATTCGTTAGGCATATGGTACGAAATTAAACGATGTAAAGAATAAGATGACTGACCAAAACATCATTCTTTTCGCTGTATTTCTTAATTTATTAAAAATAATAATAAGGGATTATATATTTTTCCACGTTTTTTTTGTATTGACTTAATTTGTTAAATCTATTTGGAAAGGTGGATCAGATTTCGTTGTCTGCAATTTCTTCTCGCTGTTAATAAAAATGATATTTAGGGTTCGACTGGTTGTACCGCAGCGGTTGCGGTTGCGGGTGGCAGCGTTTTCAAAACGTTTGATAGCGATTATAAATGATTAGTACTGACTGGTTGAGAAGTTGCTGTTAGTAGCGATTGCGGGTGGGTGCAGTTAGAAGTGAATGGTTCATTACGGTTGCGATTGCGTTTTGATATAAATTGTCAAAAAAAATATTATTTTTATAATAGTTTTAATTAAATTTTTCGTATCATTTTATTTACTAAATTTATAATAATTAAATAATAAATTTAAAATAAAAATATTACCAATTTAATTTATTTTCAAGTAAAAAAATAATTTTATTATAAAAATTATTAAAAATAATCA
>NW_010965218.1:0-1625 GCF_000463585.1 Tarenaya hassleriana | reverse complement strand
CAACCCTTCCGTTCCCGCCGTTTTTATAGGCGGAAAATTCGTCGGGACGGCCAACACTGTCATGACTCTCCATTTGAATGGGTCCTTGAAAAGGCTGCTTAAGGAGGCAGGGGCTTTGTGGCTTTAGCCGTTACTTTTCCTTTTTGTTTCTTGTTGTTTGAGATCGAATGTTGTATGGAAAGTCAAGTACTTTGACCTTTGCAACTGTCTTCACTTTGTGTAAAAATTAAGACATATGTGAAGAAACTACTCTGCAGTTATGTTATTATGTCTATAAAGAGGTTGACTGAAAATGATATAACTCTTTTAAGCCATTGGGATTTTACTTATTATGAGGCTTTAAAGAATCTTAAAGACATGATTTGTTCATAAATTGTAATTAAAAACCCTGCTTCTAATTCAAATAAAGTATTGGAAGAGAGATGGTAGAGTGAATGGATCTTGAAATGATTTGTCCACAAATTGTAATTAGTAAACATTGAGAGCATGTAAATGGATCCATGGGTTAAAATCTAGAGTTTATTGTTACAATACAGAGACAAAGATCTTGTTCAAGATTTTCACTCTTGGAGAAAGTACAGAAAAAAAATGAGGAACACGTTTCTTAAATAAAAACGAGAGGCAAAGAATGTAAGCAAACCCTAATTACCAAACGACCAGATATATAACCGAACTAAACCGAATCGATATAACGATCACATATATTCTGATAATAGATGAAGGGGACGATCGATTTTTTTTTTATTCTATGGAAACATTGTGTTGAGATCAAGAATCTGAGATGGCCAAAGATTCAGGGACCAGATTTCATTTTCTTGCATGAGTTGTATTGTGTAGTGAAGTAACTCAGAATCTGACAAAAGGGAGGTGTATTTTAATCGGTAGGAAAACTGAACCAGACCGAATTGGAACCAAAAACCGGTTTACTCCGGTTTCATTTCAAATTTGCTACAAAATTGTAATTTTTTTAAAGATCATTATATTATATCTATTAAGGTAGGGCCGTTTATCTTCCGGTACTCTAACACGTACTACTTACCATCTCAACATATGCTCTTATATGTATAATCTGTACTCTCAAACTACAACAGAATGCGAATTATGTTGTAAATATTATTGCTATCGGGTCTTAATTATTCCATATATTGATATAATAAAATATATATCTTAATGATATATATATATATATATATATCATATATGCATGGGATCAGATAGGATCGTACGGCTGAGTGTGGCACATAGGATATATAAATACACATATAGAGACACGTACACATGCACTCACACACACAAACGTGTGTGTATATGTATGTATGTATATATATATATATATGTGTAGTTCAGTACATATAACATGTAGGGTTAAACGAGAACCTTAGTAATAGAATAACGACTCTTGGGACGAATGTTGGGCCACCATGCAATGGTTAGAAGAACCTTTTTTTTTTTAATGCAGTGTGTTGGTGACGTGGCTTATTTATTTACCTTATATTATACATTTTTAAAAATCGGGCATGCAGAGATTTCGATCGGAATAAAAAGTGAAAGTTATTTTGCATGAGATTCTCACATCGCAATAACGCTGCAAATATTCCCTCTCATGACGATAAGGTTTTTTTTTT
>NW_010965217.1:191775-216859 GCF_000463585.1 Tarenaya hassleriana | reverse complement strand
GTTTGGAATCTTTCCCGTCGGTGTGGATACGTGTAGAGGGACTGTAACTTCAGTCCTAGGTGATTTAGAACAGGCCTCGGATCGAAATAAACTTCAAGTCTCATCGAGAACGAGGTAAGTAACGATTCCCTCGGTGATATACACGATCTTTCGGGTTTTGCGAGTTTGGTTGCGTGTGACGTTTGACTAGGTTTAGATCTTTCTTCCGCTGCATGAAACCTAGTAAACCAAACCCTAGATCGATATGATCGCATGCTAGGAACCCGTAGATAACCCAACAGATCGCACATTCTGCACCCGAATCGCGACACTCAGACCCCTGAAGGATAGTATGGCAAGTACTAGTATTCAGACGTGGTTTGCCAACTTGAGCACCAACATTATGAATACTACCTGAGTTCTTTCTGAGAAAGGTTTTTTATTTCTTTGGGTTTTGTATTGTTCCTTTCAGGGATATATGTCTCGACATTGTGCGAAGCACTTGAACTCAGTGTTAGTACTATTTCATGAATACAATTTCAACCTTTATAAAAAAAACAGTAATATGTGTGTTAACGCAAGAGATAACTACGAAAATGAGTGGATATTACCATCATATTAAATATAGTAACGTCTCTAAAAAAACTTTAAAATTAAATATATTTAATGGGTAAATAAATACCGATAGGAGTGGAGGTTAGCATAAAAAGTAACGTTCCCAAAATAACTACAAAATTATATCGATCGAGTGGTTAAAATCTTGAGTAATTACATTTATTTTTGAAAAACCAAAATAGTCAAGACTTTAACATCGATTAGTAGCAGCCGCTTGATATTTCATCCTTCAATTTATATCTACTGAGTGGAGGTTACATGCAGACTTTATCACCATGGCGAATCATTTGGCCTAATTCAGTTATATCGTTATTGACCATGCGACCCTTTAATCACATTAATGTCTAATAATTAAATAATAGAATAAGCAGAATAACGTTAGCCAACGATCTCAAAGCTCGTCGCTTGCCTCCAACATCAGGCCGTCTTCATTTTATTATAAAATCCCCTCTGTATGTGTCCTCCTAATTTACTAAAAAATATTATTCATATCTGAAAGAAACTCTCGCACAAACAATTTTTCCATATTTTTAAACTATGGCTGCATTTGTATTTGATACTCTTCCTCCTGTCTAATATTTTCTGATCTGTGAGTCGGTCGACCAATGCAACGAGTAGTTGGTCGATTATTAAGGTTTTGGGAAGCTCAAAATGTCAAAAAATGTGGTGAGCTCATGAGTCTCGATTTTCTACTCATCGACGAAAAGGTATACCGAACATCATGTACCATTTTTGACATCTTATTTGTTTATTGTGATCACAAATGTCATTGTTTAATTTACTTAAAATATTCTTGTCTCCGTTTTTTTCATCTATAGTCTACCGTGTTATGGGAAACGTCATGTGGCATGAGAGCTTCTCGGACGTTTATGCAGAATTTATGGAGCCTGGTCCCTCTGATCATTCTCCGTGCATAATCCGTATCCCGATACTTCAGAAAAAGGTAAAAAAGCCCTTCAAGTTTTATCACTTTCTCACACTGCACCATACGTTTACGCAGACAATCAAGAACTCTTGGAACAGTAACAGTTGAGAAGACACTGATCAATTCAAATTATGAAAATCTCTACAAGCACTGAAAGCTTCCCTGCGATCCCTTCGCCACAGACATTTCAGCGACATATCTCAATGTGTCAAATTTGAGACTGAGAAATTACGGCAGGCTCAGTCCGCTTTGTTGTCTTCTCCAACAATCGAGCAAGTGTTTGAGGAGTGCCGAATTCGGAATAAGTGTTTGAGGAGTGTCGAATCCGAAAAAACTGGACACTTCTCTGTGTCGCCGAAGAGTCATTCTATAGGAAACGTTCAAGGATTAGATGACTACAAATGGGTGACAAAAATACATCATACTTCCATAAATTGGTCAAGGGACGAACAACCAGTAACCATATCTACTACCTTGAAAATCAGGGAGGACTCAGACTGAACACCAACCCGAAAATCAAGGATCATGCAGTGGCTTATTTCAGGGGACTGATTGGTAGTCGCGACCCTAACACTTGATGCCCTTCATCAGCTTGGTTGGAACAATTGTTCTACTATTCTAATCCCCCTGACTCAGTGCAAGAACTATTTAGGGTTCTATCTTCCGAGGAAATACAAGCGACCCTCTTCAGCATGACAAACAGTAAAGCTCCAGGCCCAGACGACTTTGCCAAGGAGTTCTTTACGGCAACTTGGGGATCTACTGGTAATGACTTGATAAAAGCAATTCCGAATTTCTTTGAAACAGGTTGTATGCTCGGTCAGCTCAATGCCACCATCACCACCTTAGTTCTAAAGAAGCCGGGAGGAGTGTCATTATCCGACTTCAAGCCGATCAGTTGTTGCAACACGGTATACAAACTCATTTCCACCCTCCTCACCCAACGGCTAAAGTCTATCCTGCAATCTGTGATTTCGCAGAACCAAGGAGCATTCATCAAAGGCAGATCTATGATTGATAATATACTCCTTGCCTCGAAGTTGGTCCGAGATTATAACAAGCCTTCATCTCCTCCGAGTGTGATGCTGAAGATTGACCTACATAAAGCATTTGACACCGTTTGTTGGGAGTTTATCATCAGAATCTTGAAAGCGCTTAAGCTGCCATCAAGATTTATAGCACTACAAAAAAACAGTTATACAGCGACGGAAAAATCCGTCGCAAATATAAAAGAAATCCGTCGCAATTAAGAATTTGCGACGGAATGCGACGGATTTATTTCTATCGGTATAGCGCTGTCGCAAATGTATAACAGTCGTTAATCCGTCGCATTTTTGCGACGGAAAAAATCTGCGTTTTGCAACGGAAAGTGACGGATAAATCTGTCGCAAATTGCGACGGAATTTTTTCCGTCGCATTCCTCGCAAATGTTTTAAAAAATTTTAAAAAAATATAGAAATTTTTTATACTATATATACACACATATATATATTTTCACATACACATACATTCATACACATACATTACACACATACAAATATACATATACATACATACATATATATACACATATTTTCATATACACAAACACACATACACATTCACACATATACACATATATACACATACATAAATACTCATACACATATACATTTCACAAACACATACACATACATATAAACACACACATATACACATATTCATATACACATACAATTACATATACATACACATACATATTCACATTCACATATATATACACATCCACATACATAAACACACACACATACACATTCACACATACATACACATCCACTTACACATATATAAACACACACATACACATTCACACATATATATACACATTCACTTACACACACATACACATACATAAACACACACAAACACATCAAACACACACATATATATATACATAAATACATATATATTACCTTATGGAAGAAACTTGGCGATCTTTGGAGAGATTTAGAACAATTTTGGCGATTTTTATTTTTTTTTGAAAATCTTTGAAGTCTGATGAAGAATACGACTCGTGGTTTTATATTGCGTTTTGCGACGGAATTTTCCGTCGCAATCCGTCACAAAATAAAATTAATTTACGCGCCCAAAATTCAAAAAATTTCGTCGAAAAACGAAACCAAATACATTGCGACAGAAAATTTCGCTGCAATCCATCGCAATTTTTATTTTCCGTCACAAATCATCTATTTCTTTGTTGTGACAGAATTATCTGTCGCAAACCGTAGCAAATTGCGACGGATTTTGCGACTGTTTGCGACGGATAATTTTTTCCACATTCTGTCGTAAAATCGTCACATTCCGTCGCAATTTTCGGTGCGACGGAAATTTCCGTCGCAAATTCCGTCACTATATGCAGGTTTTTTTGTAGTGTAGGTTGGATTAAAGCTTGCATCACTACTCTGAAATTCTCAGTAGCCATTAATGGCGAGTTAGCGGGGTATTTTAAAGGTAGAAGAGGGCTAAGACAAGGTGACCCACTATATGGAGGTTCTATCAAGAATGTTAGACTATGGAGTAAGGCACCATGCTATAAAGGCCCACCCGAAGTGTCGAAACCCTCTAATCTCCCATTTTGCATTCGCGGATGACGTGATGATATTCTCAAAAGCGGACCTGGGTTCAATACATGAAATTAGAAGTGTAATTGCTACTGGGGGTGCTTCTGGGCCGTGGAGGTTAACCAAGAAGGACTATCAACCACTCCTGACTCGAATTAAGATAAAGATGAACTTCTGGGCAAATAAGTTCCTTTCGGCTGCCGGAAAAGTTCTCCTCATTAGCTATGTAATCTATGGTATGATTAACTCATGGAGTTTGGTGTTTGTGCTTCCTAAATTTTTTGTGAGACAGATCAATAGCCTTTGCTCTAACTTCCTATGGATATCCAAAAACTCGGGGACCCTTTGCATCGGATTGCATGGATAGATGTGTGTTGTCCGGGAACCGAAGGAGGATTGGGTCTGCGAAAAATTGAAGACTACAATCTGGTCTTCAGGCTAAAGCTTATATGGATCCTATTTTCTAAATCAAGGTCCTTATGGGTTGCTTGGGTGAAAGCAAATATACTCAAAAAGAGGGGCTTCTGGGGCACGCAACCATCGATGAAGTTTTCTTGGAACCTTAGGAAGCATCTTGGCCTCAAGGACCTTGCAAAGAATCTGCTCAGGTATCAAATTGGAGTCAGGAAAACAGCGAGCTTTTGGCAGGATGTGTGGACTGACCTTGGGCCTCTGATCTCGTTCATTGGTAACCTAGGCCCTATGCAACTCAGGCTACCTAGGGAATCAACTGTTAGCTGAGCCACGACAGGATCAACTTGGAATCTACCTGGAGCAAGATCTGACAGAATCCAACAGTTGCATATGGAGCTAGCAAGGACAGCAGTTCCGGTAGATGATAGAGGATTTGGCATACCGCTATGGAATTTTGCTGAAAACGACTTCCAGCAACAATTCTCATCAACAAGAACATGGAGGCTGATTCGATTAACCAAGCCGTATCATGGCATACTCTAGTTTGGTTTCGCGGATCTATTCCACGTTATGCTTATGTTCAGTGGCAGGCAATGCACAACAGATTGCCGACAAGGATAGACTCCGACGATGGGGCTTGGATTCTGACAGCACTTGCAAGCTCTGTGGTGATGAGGAAGAGTCGCACCATCATCTCTTCTTCAAATGCAGCTTTAGTAGGCAGATTTGGGAACATTTTGCCTCTTCTTGTTGCCTGAACCCACCTGATGGTCTTACGTGTCTTGGCGGGAGCAACATCAGACTAACAATGACAGAAGCTAGATTACTATTTCCAAGCTGATTGCTCAGATTTCGATCTACGAGCTATGGAGAGAGCATAATCATTGCATCCACCGTAACAATGCGAGGACAATTGCGATTGTTCGATGGAAGTTGGTCCGGACGATTCGAAGCTTACTGCTTGCCAGAAAAACAAGTATGTGCAACGATGATGTTGAGATATTGGAACACTACTACTACCTCACCGAGAACATCAGATCGTGAAGTTTGAAGGATATTGCTGACTGTATCAGCTTTTGTACCACTTGCGAATGGTTACCATCCTTTTGTATTTCTGTTTTATGTATAGCTTAGACTGGATGTTAATTTTTTGAGTTATTAATACAAATAATCATTACCAAAAAAAAAATAACACAACAAATAGTAAGGCAGAAAATACCAACGCAAAGGAAAACGTTGGAAAATGTTGAAAATTTTCAACGCTTTTTCATTGAAGATATCACGCTTATCAACGGTTGCCTTGCGTGGTTTGTGTTGAAAATTGGCAACGTTTTTTTAATGTCTGTATATTGGAAATGACGTGTTTTCATGTAATGTTTGTATATATATGTGTATATATATTATATATATGTGTATATTTTCTATTCAATATATGTATCTATTGACTTCTGTATATATGTATATATGCATATATATATAGGTATACATACAAATATATACATATATATATACATATATACATACAAATTGTTTTACAATTTTTATAATTTTAAAATTTAGTATAACTATGAAAATTTTAAAAGTTCGTGATAAATCTTCTAGTTATCTCTAATTTAGATGATTTTTTTGGGAATTTTTCTTTATAATTTTATTTGGATTTTCATAACAAAAATTCGCTTGAATAAAACCATTACCAAAGAAATTCAAAATATATTTTTAATCAATTTGGTTCGGTTTCTTCATATTTTTTTCTTGCTTTTTTTTTGATCTTTCTATTTGGAAAATCGGCCGAAACAGATTTGAGCCCATGGGCTGACACAGATAGGACCGGATTTAGAATTCCATTATCAAATTTAAAGGATCCATTATCGATCGGACGGTGGAG
Source organism: Tarenaya hassleriana (assembly GCF_000463585.1). Taxonomy (NCBI): domain Eukaryota; kingdom Viridiplantae; phylum Streptophyta; class Magnoliopsida; order Brassicales; family Cleomaceae; genus Tarenaya; species Tarenaya hassleriana. Next base: position 210,441 of record NW_010965217.1, on the reverse strand, counting down.
AACGAGAGCTTTATGCGTTGTTTGATCTCCACCGTTGATGACAATATTAAATGATCTAAGCGTCATTTCGCTCTACAACGCAGCTGTGTTCATTTTTAGCTCCTTGGGCGCCGCTCTCTTTCTTATCCCCTTCGGAGAAGGAAGAACCCTAGACATCAAATATCTCAAAGGTAAGAATGGCTTGCTACGAATTTTTCGTTTGTTCTTCTTGTTCCCGTGTTGAACTAGGGTTTTCTGTTCTGTTTTGTGACGACAAGATGAGGCACGAAAAGTGATGGTTAAACTTTCGGATTGAAAATTGAAAACTCGTGTTTGATGTGTAGCTCCATGGAGAATTGCGTTTTGTATGCGTTTGCTTTGATGCATCTGAATCAGTGCGTGTCTGTCTTGGTTGCTCTTGGTGCTGCTGTGTTTCTTAATCCTGTTACAATAAGAGATTTCTGATTTCGGCGACAGAAGATCTAATGGTTCTTCCTTATAATATATGGATCATTACATTGTGTTTTGGTTTTGTTTGATGCTTGCGTTAATGCATTTTGGGGCTTATGGTTTTGTGCTTTTCTGGGTTTCATTTGCACAGATGAATCGGGAAAAGCTGATGAAGATGGCTAACACCGTCCGGACCGGTGGAAAGGGTACAGTGAGAAGGTATATGGATTTAGTAAAATGGCCAAATTACCTTGATGTTTTCTATCATTGGCAGATTTTGTTTCATTAGTCTTTATGATGTCTTGCAATTACTTAATCTAGATTGTGTGCTCTGAGATTAACAGTTTCTAAACAATTATCTTCATTATAGAAAGAAGAAGGCGGTGCACAAGACAACTACAACGGATGATAAGAGGCTTCAGAGCACTTTGAAAAGAATAGGAGTGAATGCCATTCCAGCAATCGAAGAAGTTAACATCTTTAAGGATGATACGGTTATTCAGTTCATCAACCCCAAAGGTAAACTTCAGTTCAAGGTTATCTTGTTACTGTTTTTTTTTTTAATCTTTGAACACAGAGGGTTTGGTTTTAATGGTAATGCAGTTCAAGCTTCGATCGCTGCAAACACGTGGGTTGTCAGTGGTTCTTGTCAGACCAAAAGTATGCCTCTGCCTTCTTATCTACATTGCCACCTTATCTGCCTCTTAAGTATATCTGACCTTTGAATTTTTCCCTGCAGAATTGCAAGACATCCTTCCTCAGATTATCAGCCATCTTGGTATGCACCATTAAGATTTCGTACATGCTTGTGGTATACGATGAACCCTAAATGTGTTTTGTGTATGGATTTTTTCAGGACCCGATAACTTGGACAACCTGAAAAAGCTAGCAGAGCAGTTCCAGAAACAGGCTCCTGGGGTGGGAGCGGCCCCTGGAGCTGGCCAAGGGGAAGATGACGATGATGATGTCCCAGAACTTGTAGCAGGAGAGACATTCGAGGCTGCTGCTGAAGAGGGTCAGCCCAAGGCCGCTGCCGAAGAGGGTCAGCCCAAAGCCGAGGCTTCTTGACTTGAGGAGGTGCTACTGAAAACCGGTCGGATTTACATAATCTATAATGTTTTTGTTGCTCGACCTTTTCGAGCACAGCCAGATTCTTGGTTTTTTTTTTTAATTTCCTGTAATGGTTGCTGACAGAAGGCTGCCTTTATCCCCCTTGATGTTTTGGTCCGGACAAACAGTTCACCTTTCAGAAGATTCGCTTAGTTTTGTAGTGTATCGTCCTCATTACAATCCTCTTCAACCAGGTTGTGATTTTTTTTTATGGGTTTTTGTTCTTTAATTTTGCTCCAGTGCTTGTGAGGGATGCAGCTAAAAGCAAAGGCAAGCCTAGGGGATTGATCACTGTGGTACTGCACCCATTGTGGTTTGTATAATTAGAGCTAGGGTAATAATAATATCTGAATTGGAATCGGATTTCGAATTTTAGAATTTTAAACTTACTGCTGTCAACCATTTTTTTTGTCCTTTTTTTAATTAAATAAAAATGATCTGAGTTTCACCTTTTGTTACCATATATTAAATCTGCAAAGTATTAGCAGAAGGAAAAAAAAAACAAACGGTTCAATCATTTTCATGGGAAATCAAACATCTTGTACATGTTCCAATTATTACACGCATAATTATATTCACAACGACGCTAGATAGCAAGCCATCGTGCATATTTAACCACTTGTTGTGGTCGCAAGTCGCGTTTGGCCCCCGCGTTCCAGATTCTCCTCTTTCTCTTGTTGCTTCAGTGTGTCGTACAGAGGAGCGTTCCACGTTTCGCGAAGCCAGAGGCTCAAAACGCCGCTCAACACAGACGCGACGGCAAAAACAATGAAAGACATCAACGGACTCACCCTCCCCAAAGCGACTAGCAGCGGCGCCGCAGACGCCCCTAACATAAACGCCTGACGCAGAAATGAAACCGCCAAATTCCTCACGTTTGTTGGGAACAACTCGACGCAGTAAACGTACAAAACGTCATAAGCGGTCGAAGACGCCATGAAACCTACCGCTTCAGCCGCAAGCTGCAGGTACTTCGAAACAGCGTTTGCGTTTATAACGCGTGGCAGAGAGAGAACGGCGCAGAGAACACAAGAAACTCCTGCGAGGTACGACGAATTGGAGAATAGCGGACGGCGATTCATTATCCCGAGGAGGATACTACCGATGAAAACCGCCGGAATCTCCATAAGAGCGTTGACTGCAACTGTTAGATACAGATTGAAGTCGAGATTCTCCGAGTTAAGTTGGATTCCGTAGTAGACGAAACCGGTTCCAAACCCGACAAGCATTACCATTACGACCCTTTTCACCGCCCATCTCGTCTTCCACAGCTTCTCGGGCTGCGTCTGATCGTTCGCCGGAATCGGATCGACGAGGCAGAGATCCGCCGGAATCTGCCTACCGTTGAATCTGGCGAGTTTCCTCAACGTTTCTAAAGCTTCCTTGTTGTAACCCTTGACGAGAAGCCACCTCGGGGATTCGAAGGCGAAAGGTAGAAGCAGAACGGCGTAAACGAGCGGCTGAAACGCCATGATTCGGTAGAGATTTCTCCATGATGCCTTCTCCAAGTAAGCGAAGAGAGGCAGAGAGAGAAACCCTACCGTGAAAAAGAAGAAACCGTATTGGCCGACTTGGCCTCTCCATTTTCTTCCGACCACTTCGGTGGCCAGAACGATGCAGCAGGAACCGATTCCCGATCTGAAAAAGCCGTTTGCGCAGCGGAGAAAGGCGTAAACCCAAACGTTGGGCGAGAAGGAGATGGCTAAGGACGTCACGAACGTTAGGAGGCACGAGAGGAGGAGGGTCTTTTTCCGTCCGAGGCATGAATCCGCAAGATATCCATAGACACCAGACCCTTTTCCATCAACACCACAACAACAACAACAACAAAAAAGATTAGGGAAGTCTACTGTTCGATATGAATAGTTTATAATATTTTTTTTGTCAAATAGTTTATAATATTATTATATAGTATATATGTACTACTAATAAAATCATTTCATTTCCGGGCAAGGCCTCGGACCATACCCTCAAAACGGGCCATGAATCTAACGTAAACCTTGCAAGATTACTACTCCCTCTAGTTCTCGAGAGTAAGTGACTTGTTATCATCATCATATTTCATCTATCGAATTCAAGATTACAGGAAATAATGTACCAAAAAGCGAGCCGATGAAGAAGAGTGAAGCGGGAAGGGCAGCAAGAAACTTATGGTCGCAAATGAGGTTCCACTCCGAGACAATGGAGCTTCTCTTTCCGCCAATCCATTCCCATTCTCCGACATCCAATCCGCATAAAGCTGAGGTCTCGAGGTTGCGTTTTCCAATGCTGTGCCCCGAGATTAACCTAGCGGCGGGCTGTGCGTCAGAGAATATTGAGATCAGAGTGGTCTGAGCATCGAAAATCCAAGCGATTGAGACCAAAAGGGCATGAACTATCTGCGCAAAGCCAAGAGAGCCGATGTGTTGTTCGATGGTCTCGTCCACTGTGAGTTCGAATTTGGACACTGCTTGTCTTGTTGTTGTTGATCCTTCTCCTCTTTCCGACACCGACCCGGACTCTCGCGTCATCTCCATGTCGTCCAACGTCTTAATTAATCTATAATGGTTTTTTCTAATGAGTTTGTTTGTTTTTTCATTTTGGTGTCTTGATGTTAAACCACATTTATATAGTTGGTTTGGAAGTGGAGAGGTGTTGTTCTCCCCTGGATAGATAAATATTATTCTATTTGATTATTTTATTTATTTATTTATTATTATTATTGGCGTTTTTGTAAACTAATGTTATATCTTTTATAATTTTGTGCAACGAAATTTTAAATGTAGCTTTCATCATTTTTGTCTATGTAATCTTGCAAGGAATGTATATAAATTATTTTAAACTAAGATGTTTGGCTGCTAATAGCTGTCACATTGCATATAAAATAGTAAAATCGCATCATATTTATTAAGGGTAAATTGTCGAAAAAGCTCGTGTAATATTGTTTTTTGGTCGCGGTTTAACTGTATACTATTTTTTTTACCTAAAAAATTCTATACAACTGAATAATTCAAAAATACATATACACATTCACGTACATATTCACACGCATACTTCGCATACATATACACATGCATATTCAAATACACAAACATAAATATATACATATACACACACACAAATGCACACACGACACATATTAACCAACACACAAAAATAAATAAACACTCATAAATACGCATAGATTACCTTAATTGCAGAATATAACGACTCAACTCCCACCATTGTGGTGAATATGGAAGAATTTTGGCAATTTTCTATTTTCTGAATGAAATTTTTCGAAATTTTTGGATGATTTAGAGGTAAGAGAACATCCTTTTATTTTGGGTTCAAATCCAAACGTGGAGAGTGGCATTTATCCGTACTTTTTCAGTTTCCTAGAGATTTAGTTTAAACTTTTGGATTATAAAAAAATCAAATTCTGAAAAGAAAACGAGTAGCGGTGATTTATTTTGGTTTGCAACGATAATATTCATTACAATCTATCGCATATTTTAAGATGACATATACATGGCATGTCACGACGGTAAAATAAGTATTTGCAACATAAATTTCTATTGTTTGTCGCAAATTTTAAAATTTCTATCACAAATATGTTCATTGATGCGACAGATAATTCCACAACAAACCATCGTTAGTTGCGACTGATTGTGACGAAAACATTTTTCCCTTCATCCCGTCGCGAATCAAATTCCATCACAATTTTATGTTGCGACGATATACATATATATAAATATACATATATACACATATGCATACCTGTATATATACATACATATGTATTTATATATATGTGTATGTGTGTATATACCATATATATGTGTGTATATATATATGTATATGTATATGTATGTATATTTATTGTAATTATTTATTTATTATTAATGTATTTATGTATGTATTGTATGAATTTAATTTTTACTTTAATGTATGATACTATTAGTAACCTTAAGGAGTGGCGGCAAAGCTCTTAATTGATCAACGCGAGTGAACTGCGCTTAGATGAGAGATTTTATTGGTGTTCAGTGTACACTGAGTACAAGATCGAAAAGAATGCTTTGGATGATCCAAACTAGTGTGGGCGAGTGGTTGAGGTGTGTGCCAATGTGTCTTCACGTCAGCGGTTCGATTCATGAGGATGGGGAGAGATATTCACATGGGCTCCCCCGGTCCTCTGGGAAATGTAGTCGGGCCGAAGGCACGGTGAACTTCCGGATTAACAAAAAAAAATGCTTTGGATGGATGTCCGGGCATTGAGAAAGAAGGACGTTTGAAGAGGCGAAATGTTATGTGGTGTTAACGTCGAAAATGACAGATTTTTTTTTTTTTGCTACGTGGACTTCGTTGTTTTGTTTTGTTAAAGGTTGTTGCATTCTCTGTTAAGAAATGTTATGTACAAAGTGTCACTTGCTAAGGCAAAGTAATGCTAAGAAAAATAAATACAACTTTTGCAACATATGATTTAGTGGACTGGGGAGAACCAAATCCACAGTGAAGTAAAAGCAAACGTTGGATGGCTAGCTCGGAGTGCCACCATCTTCTTTCTAAAGCCTTTGTCTGTCTCCCTAACTATCGATGCTTCTGTAAGGAAGACCTGAATATATAACCTTGAGTTTTTTTTTTCCTTTTACAATCCAACACAGTTGATGTTTCATCCAACTACTCAACAGCCAATTCCTGATATGGTCCCAACTGAAAAACGAAATCTATAAACCAATATGTTGCAGTCGTGATCGGTATATGGTTTGAGTTACTTATATATAACTGGGTTATGTAAAATGGATATATTTTTTTATTTCTTTTATGAATAAAGATGTAAAATTGATAGATCGGATCAGACTCGGAACGGACTCAATTTGGATTTAGAAATTTTCGGCTTGGACTTACTTGACCGTATAAAACTTCAGGTTTATATTTGAGGATTTGAAACATATCCCGTTAGAATTTCAGACGGGTTCGGGCCAAATAGGGTTACTATGACTAGTTCATATTACTAGTTGTAACATATCCAAAGCAGTCGACCCTATGTCCTAAAAGTTGCTTGGGCTGTTCCCACAGTTTTAGAGCATAGAGCTGCTGCTAGAAAAAATAAATCATACACCACACCATAGTTTATTTAGGTAAGGTTCTTTTCTAACAAAAACAAACATTTTTTAAATATTTTTTTTTTTGTAATTTACAATCAGTTGCTTTTTATATACTATTTTTTTAAAAAATTATAACCAAAACATTTTACATATTGTAGGCGATCATGTGATATGATGTAAACCATTTTTATTTAATATGAAAACTCCACGGTGTATTTTTTACTCTTAATTTACACAGGTTAAGCTTATGTTAACGAATAATTTGCATAATCTAATTATAACTTCGTTGTTATATAATTCCACAAGAAATAATAATAAAAAATCTAGAAATTGCTTAAGCTAGTTCGAGAAGAAATGTTCTTGTGGATAATGATATATATATATATATATTATTTGTTTATGTATATAATTGGGTGATTAGTTTATTACGAGGTGCGATCACTCCGAGAGTCCATGAACAAAGTGGACTTCCATTTATTTAATTAATTGGATTAGGATATTGCGTGAGGGTTCTTAATTGCTTATGATTCATGCACACCTACGTTTTGGTTTATTTATTCGGATTAATTCGCCTTGGATATCAATATTTTAAGTTAAATTAAACGAGTAAAATAACTAAAAAATAAAAAAATTTAAAATCGAATGAATATAGATTTTTTTATTGAAAAATGTAAAAAAGAAATGAACAGAAATCCGATATATTTACCCATTCTTATACTATAATATGTATATATATGGAGAGAGAATAAACGGAAGCGGGAAAAGAGGGTGAATGTACAAAGAACGCAAAGTGATTACGTTTAGGATTATGGTGTAATCATCACCTCTAAAGACGTGCTCTCATGAGGAATATTCCAACTCTAAGCTCCCCTCTGTCTTGCATTTTGTGATGACGTGGAGCTTAATTTAATTTTGTTTTTTGTTTACGTATAAACATGGATGGATAGAGGAGAGCAAACTCTTGTAGCATATTCTATTTTTATGCCATTATTGGATTCTTCTGTATTTTATTTTAACAATAATGATTAATATAACTAATATTGAGTGGCTCTAACTGGTTTAAAAAATGAGACATTCGGTGAATTTTGAGATTATAAAAAAACAATAATAGTTCATATATATATATATATATAAAGATATACAGTTTGATAAAATAAGTTGAAATATAATGATTTTGATTTGGTTATGTGATTTTCCACTTATAAGTACCAAAATTAATTTTTATTTTTGTTTTGGTATAATACTTATTAAGAATTTCAGATTATCTCAAAATCAAGCAAAATTCTGTGTAAGCTATATAGTATACAATATAACAATAGATTTTGGGTTTGTTAGCTTTTTTTTCGCATTTGGAATTTTGACATTTAAAAATGTTATACCTATTCGACTTTATATCAGATTTGTTAGATTTTTATTAATTGAAATCTTTATTTTTTTTTAAAAGAAAATTCATTTCATTTCATTATTTTTTTGTATTAGAGTTGGATTCGATTATTTTTAATGAAAATTACACTAAAACAAGATTTAGAAATTGGATTAGATTCGGTTATAAATAGAAATAATTCGATTTTTTCCAGTTTGGTAAATCTGAATTGAAATTCCAAATATATATATGCAAGAAGAATTGGTACGTTTGGCACCAAAACGTAAGAAGCTATGGATGAGAAAGACACTACCGGTAGTGGTAGAACTGGTTCCGACACGACATACTGTTTTCGTTTTTTTTTTGGTGCAATACCGAGTTGTCCAATAGATGGTTATTCCATTATAATTAGTGGATCACACATTTATCTTTTTATAATTATTATTATTTTATTTTTATGGTAATTAATTAATGGTGGAAGAGAATTAGAGGAAAAAACAGTCAGATGTTTAGGCATAAGCTTTACGTATGACGACAAAAACACACATCGATTTTGTTTCTCGAATGAATAGTTCTGTTTACATAAAAAAAAAATTATAAAACGTCACTAAAGAATCAAATTCCTTTATATTATAAGGTAATCGTCGACCGTCGTTATCGATTTATTGCAATTTGAGGTGTTGGTTTCTCCTTGGAGCTTACGTTTTATGATTAGGACCTTTTTTTTTATTATTGGTGCAATTCTGGCTGTGTATTCCGTTTTGTACAGTGTTTTCTTAAGGAACCTTCGGAACGAGAACGAGGAAGAGAGTTCCGAAGGGAAAGACGTCATCGTTTTACAACTCAGGGATATTTTGGTAATTTAACGAGTTGAAGAGATTTATTTTTTTTGTCAAAAAAAACTTAATGATGTTGAGAGTGGGATTTGAACCCACAAAAATTCATGGTTCGAACACAATATATAGCAACAATAGCAGTCGGAACCTGAACATGATGCACTTGTTCGCTGCAAATGGAAGGAGACTGTAATTAGGTTAGTGAAAGTCAGAGTCCATAAACTCAAATAAAAATGACTTTCTGAACCCTATATTAATTGAAGAGATTTATTTGTGAAAACATCGTCATTTTCGAGAAGTAAAATGAACATCAAGATTTACCCATGTTTGCAAATCCATGTGTTCGATTTCAGTTCTATGTTTTCTTTCATTCTCGGTCGCATATGAAGTAGTTATTCGTCAAGTTCTCGAACTTGTGCCAGATATGAACGACCGAAATAATAGAATTTTGATGCGTAAGTGAATTTTGAAAAGTAAAGTATTGATGGAAGCGCATATTCGCGAAACGCCGAAAGAATTTCACCGGCATCACTGCCTATGGGGATGGAACAGATTCTACAACTATAACGAGGATCAAATGGAAAGGATATGGGGTATTTGGGGTCTATCCTTCGTAATAATTAGGGGTGGATACAGATGAATATCCATATTTTTCAAAATATTTTTATCTCAGTTTCGATCTCATTGGATTATTATCTACCATAGAATAAAGGAAAATAAAATGAAAAAAAAATAAATTAAAAAAACGAAAGAGAAAAGAACATAATTACTTTTATTATTATATTATAATGAAAATAACTCACATATTTATAGAAAAATTAACAAACAAAATAAAAAGAAAATATAGATACAATAGAAATAAATCAGATACATAATATTTAATATAATAATATTGTATCTATTATTATTTTCGATCATATCTCAAAATCTAATTTTACTTCCATCATATATTCATTTTCCTATTTTAAAATAGAAGACATAAATATACAAAATAAAAGCAAATAACATCTAACTACAAGTTTGACAAACATAATCCAAAGCAATCCCATAGATCAGTAACCGACTTCCATGGCTAAACCATGACTAATACCAAACAAGTACAACACTCATAAGTTAACCGAACAATCTTCCTCTGAAGCAAAGTCATCAGAGAAACTCATAAAAGCCAACACATGCCTTATTGTATATGCCAACATATTTTCGATGAATTTCATACGCTAGCTTCTGTTATCATTCAACAACTAGCTTCTATTATATGCTATACTCTTATGGCAGTTTCATCCATCATATGATTTTTTGTCCCCATAGATGGAAGGAACTCTCGAATGAAGGAGAGAGAAAGCGAGATGGGGAGCAAATCACTTACAAAAAAAAAAAAACTAGTTGAACTCATGCTAAATGTTATAAACCGGAGAAAACCGGTTTTTTCCTTGGAATCAATAGCCGGACGAGTGATTTAGCTTTTAGCAATAGTGATATGGGCCATTCTATTTTGGGCTGAGGCCCATCATATGCAAACAAATCCAATTAAGATTAAACCGGAATTTCCAATTTGCAAACCGGAGATACTACCGTACCAACGGTGCTGTCTCGGTCTCTGACCTGCAAACCAGCGAGAGGAGGATAATGGGAACTTCTCCGGCGATTTTCTCCGGTTGTCTTTTAGTTATACCTCTCCGTACCTTCGGAGTCCGTTTCGCCGTCGAATCTTTCCCCCTCCGGCATTCGATATTGGCTTGTACGAGCCGTCTCGTTTCGGAGAAACCCAGTTGGAGATGGAGCTGCTGCTGCAAATGTCGGAGAGGAGGAGAAAATGGGTACACGAGAGAAGAACCTCTGATTGAAGGAGAAGACTACATCGTGGTTAATTTCTATAGCTTTGTGCTAATCCGTGACCCTGTAGCTGAGGTTGAGAAACACCTTGCATTCTTGAAGGTTCGTCTGGTTTTGTCGATCTTCGTGTGAAAGGATGGTGGTTTTCTCTTATAGAACTGGGGAGTTTCCCCATTGATCTTACAAATTTTTAGTGGAATTGTGTTCGTGGGATCTTACAAGTTCTTGGAGGAATTATGTTCGTGCTTTAGAGAGTGGTGATATTGAATTTGAAAAGACGCAACGAACTAATAAGATAAGATTTAGGATTTTTTTTCCTTAGGTAGATTTAACCTTAACCATAAATGGAATATAATTCTTGGGATTTATGTTACCAAAGATTCTGAAACAACCGAGAATCATTGAGCACAATTGTTTTCTTGTTTCGATAAATCGATGTTTTGAAGTGGTTTTCGGCATTCAGGAGTTGGACATCCATGGTCGGATATATCTTAATGAACAAGGAATCAATGCACAGGTGCTGTTCTGTTCTCCTCTACAAGTGTATTATCCAACTTTCTGTCTGTGTGTAGTGTACAATACATCTCTTAATGGCATATATTCAATCGAATTACAGTGTCTGGGAAAGGCAAGCATTTTGTTTGCGATAAACATTTCACCAATATATACGGGTATACATGAATATTATGTGACGATATTATTCTGAATGTAGCCCTGCGTTGTGTTTCGGCTTTTCCACCATTATATATGGGTATTCACTTCAGTGGTTTCATATACATCTGCAGTACAGCGGGCCATCGAAAGAGGCTCTTGCTTATGTTCAGTGGCTTAGAGGAGATGAAAGATTCTCCGATGTGCTCGTCCAGACATCACCTGCTGTAAATGGGCATGCATTTCCCAAGTTGAAGCTTCGATACAAACCCTCCCTAGTACAGGCAAGCCACGTCCTAGAACACCAACTTAATTTAGATTCATAACTTCATGGATCATGTGGAAAAATTTGCACTTTGGGCACACACAACAGCCAATGCCTAGATATAGTGTTTCATACATACATGTTTGTTTCATACATACGTGATCAATATAATCACGCCTGTATTGTTATATTGTATTGTCTGAAAGGACTTTGTCCTTAGATGCTTTGTTTTTCCTTTTCTCATACACAGTATGAAGGAGGAATTTCACATCTTCCACTACTTGATCCGTCAATGCGGGCAAAACCCTTAGAGCCGTCCGAATGGAGAAGAAAGCTGGAACAAGTGATGGATAATGGTGAAGCAGCATCACCTTCAACCGTTGGCAGCAACTGCATATTGTTGGATGTCAGAAATGGTATTTGTTTTCTTTTTTTTTTCTTGTTGTTTTTTTCGTTTTATATTTACAGGACTGAATAACCATGCTCAAATCCTCAGTGGTTTTCCGATTTTGAGTGTGTGGTTCCTCTAATGGAGTCGGGAATTGCTCTTGTTTCGGACCCATGTACTGATCAGTTTCTCAAGTTTTTTCAAAACCGATTGTATTTTATTTTGAACAGGTTATGAGTGGGATATCGGTCATTTTCGTGGGGCACTCAGGCCCGAAGTTGATTGCTTCCGAAGCACTTCCTTTGGGCTATCCGAAGAAAAGGTACGTTGTTGAACATAAGGATAAGACAACAGGAAAGTCTGTTCAATGGATCGCATATTCATGGAGTATCGAGTTTGTGTTGGCTACCTCGTGTCCTAATGTGGACACAACTTATTGGATATCATAAAGTACTGGAAGATGACTCGGGGACGAAATGCTTTGCTCATGTCCAGGATGCTCCTCCAGAATCAGACCCTTTGACAAACGTTGATAAAGAAAAGACAGATATACTGATGTACTGTACTGGAGGTATACGTTGCGACGTATATTCAACAATTCTGAGGTAACAACTGTACTTACCGGCTTGAATTATTTGTTCATTCCTCTTGGAAACATGTATTATCTTTCTTGAGGAGCTACGAAATCTCTTTCAGACAGCGGGGTTTCAAGAACTTGTATACACTCAAGGGAGGAGTTTCTCATTATCTAGAGGAACAAGGCACGGCCGAATGGGTTGGGAATCTGTTCGTATTTGACTCCCGTCTCTCTCTTCCACCGTCTGCCTACAGTAACAGACCCGTGGATGCAACCTCAAGCAATCCTGTCTTCGCAAGATGTTATATCTGTGATTCACAAGTTAACGAATTGAGACATCGGAACTGTGCTAACCTTGACTGCAATCTGCTTTTCTTGTGAGTTCCATTATGCTTTCTTTCCCAATTTAGTTACAGAAAGATTACGAGGGTTTTCATTGTTTCTTACCAATCGTATCTTCATCTGCTACTCAGATGCTGTGCAGATTGTGTTGTTGGCTTGAAGGGTTGCTGTTGCCCGAAATGCACCACTGCTCCCCGACTTAGACCTGTCTTATACGGAGAACGAAGGTATCGGAAATGGCACATATACCGTGATTCAAACGTGCAAAACCCACCGTCGGTGTGATCCCCCGGAGCCGTGGTTATGCAAGTTACTCATGCCTTGTTACCTTAAATGAGTGCCGTGTAAGAAATGCTCGATCAAGAGTGTTCTCTTATTAAACCAACCCATTCGGCTTATTTTAATTAATGGATTGGGGTAACCCAAACCATTAATAATGTAATAAAAAATAAATGGGTTGGATTAACCCTATTAACTAATTTAAACCCAACTAATCCATTTATTCTAATTAATTTATTAATTAATATATTTTGATTGGATTCGTTTTGATTTGTTTCAATTCAAATTCGTTTTTATAAACCTTTCAATTTATATTCGATTAAGATTTGGCTTCCACACCGAATTTCGTTCGAATTCAGCCAAAAGATTATGTTTGATTGAGATTTGATCTGAGTTCAGTTCTTATAAATAATTTTGTAGATTCATACTCGTTTCAGATTCGGTTTTTGCATAAAACTTCGTTCGATCTGGATTTGATTCGAGTTCAAACATAGTATTGGGTTCGATTCGATTCAATTGGAATTTAGTTTTTACATATGATTTTGTCTGATTCAGATTCAATTTTTAAATAGGATACTGTTCGATTCAGATTCAATTAGAATTCGGATGTAGGATTACGTTCGATTCACATTCTGTTTTAAATATAATTTCGTTCGATTCATATTCGATTATTATATATTCAAATAATTTAGGTTAAGAGTAATGAGTTTATTGGATTTAATGAATTTATCCATTAAATCCATAAGCCAAATAGGTTAAATTCATTAACCCATTTAATAAAATTAACCAAATGGGTTTAACTAAAAAAAATATTATTATTATTGGTTGGGTTGGGTTAATCCATTTAACTCAACTCAATTGACATCTATATGTAGCGAAATCAATTTCAGAAGATATGAAAGACATTTCAACAAAACGTATCTTCTGAGCAGTAGAAGTTGGTGAATTGATGAGATAGTTCGACTACTATTTCGGAAAGAACTAATACCCTATGCTTTTGAGGAACCCAGGATATAAAAGTTTTTGAGAACTTACGTTTCAATCCATAAATGTACAAACAAATCTTATAGCAAAAACATTGTATTATTTTTCAAAAAAAAAAAAAACTTTCAATGTTAGAACCTTTCATATTTTTTTTTTTGCAAAAAACTACAGTTCACAAACACACATACATTACACACACACTTATAATTACATAAATACATCTATACACATAATTCGACTCCCTTTCAACAATGCTTTGAAACCGATCCAATTGATTAAAGAAAATAAAATTGCAATGAATTTTTTATAACCTTCAATGTTATTTTTATAGAGCAACCATTAGTAATCGATAGAAACTGTTTTTACAACTCCATCCATAACTTTCAGTCTTTACAACTTTTCAAAACTGAAGGAATTTCCTAGGCTTTAATTCCAAAGTTCACAACTCAGACACTAACCTATTCTAGGGTGCGGAAAATTAAATTCACAGTTTAAAACTAAGTCCTAGAACAGAAAAAACTGTAAAATCGTGCACACATGTTATAGTAAAGGAGATCTTGAAAGAGATACTAACTTGTAGACGAACGAAAGCTGCCTTGCGAAGAGACAATAACACCACCAAAAGTGTCATAGAAGAAGGGCAACACTCTATACAAGTTATTAAATTTCCCTATGGGTTTCTAACATGCGATCAAATCGATGTAGGTTTGGTTTTTAGGTTTCACGTAGTAGAAGGAGCAATCAAAACCTATTCACGGAACCAATCATGCAAACCCAAAAGAACGTGTGTCTTAGTGAGGGAATCGATACTTAACTCGTTCCTAAAGAAATGTGAAGTACAAATCAATTCAGACCCTATTTTTGATCACTTAGGACTGAAGTTACAGTCCTTTTACATGTATCAACCGATGGAAAGGATTCCAAACGATTTGGAACGTATCTGATAGAATTTGTAAAGAGAAAAGTATCTCAGAGATACGAGATCGAATCCCAATAGTTAGAACGCAAGAGAATGGCTTCTCTAGGTCTCTCAAAGGTGTCTCTCAATTTTGGAGCATGGTTATCTAAGTTAGGATAAGTTTCAATGGAAAAAATAAGTTTCAAAACTCTAAAATCTGAAAATTGATAATTTTCCGGACAGCGGTCCGCCGGACCAAACCACTTCAATTCGAGCTGACCACAACTCCGGTGTGCCAGAACTGAGGGTTGGTCCTGGTCCAACCAGATCTTGGTTAGCTGGACCAAGCTTACTCACTTTTAGGTTGATTGTCGCTCTGGTCTACCAGAACTAAGGGCTGATCCGGGTCTAACCAGATCTTGGTCAGCCGGACTAAGCTCACTCACTTCCTGGTGGATTGATCTCTCGGTCCATTTCTTCGTTGTAGGCTGTTCTATGCTGACCAACTCTTGGTCTGTCGGACCAGACCTGGACAAATTAACACGGATTGACTTGCGGTCCAAAATTCGATTCGAACGTGGTCCGGGACAGACCAAACTTGGTAAGCTCTGGACCAACACTATGAGAACTCATTCTCAACACGTTTCGATCGAATTCCAATTCCATCATCCGGATTCTTCACATGTAGTTCATCCCTAATGGTGTGTGATCCTATAAGCTCATTCGCAGTGGCAGTATATATCTTAGGAAAACATTCACGAACTACAAGTCATGGTTAGTCTCTAGCAGGACGCTATGGCCACCCAACTTGAATTAAGTTAGAGGTGATCTAACCAAGGGAGTAATAGCTCGAGATCTGACTAGTCGGTCCAGAGACTGGATCGGTCGGTCTGGCTTTTATCTTGAACCAGACCGCAACTGTTGCTCCGGAAGCTGGACCGATCCATGGGTCTGGACCGGTTGGTCTGGCCAAGTCTGGACCGGTCAGTCCAGCCCTGTGGATCGGTCGGTCTGGACTATTTCAGCTCGGGATTTTTTGTCTCTTTCTCGCGCACTTGTCCTTCCCTATATGTGTGATCCTATAGACTCATCCGGAATAGCAGTAAGACGCAGAATCTCTATTCCTGTAATACAAGTCATAGGCGGTCTCTAACAAGACACTATGACTACCTAATCCGAATAGAGTTGGTCTCGTGATCTAACGAAAGCCACTAATAGTCCATAGAATGATCCCTTTGTAACGCGATATCATATGTCGAACATAAGACATGGAGCCAGCTATTTTATCAGATTCGATTGCTTTTCTCGTTCGTTGATTTAACTGAAACATCATATGACTTATCATCGGATTGTGCATATCTCAGTCTGAACTCACTCGAGGGGCCCAAGTAATCTCTCTCTCGGGAACATAAGTACAAATTATGTATTGACTATCTACTTTCCGAAACATGATTCGTGTCATATCCAAGAGAAGCCGTTATAATCTTTCTATTACGCAAAACATTTGACGCAATCAAAGTATGATACTCCTCATGTAGGAAACCGTAAACATCTCAGGTCAAAAGATCTAATCATGAACCTATCACATAAGATTCAAGTCATGACTCATGTCCATGTGACAATCTCATGCGGTTCATCCAGTACTTCATTCCAAATCAATACCCATGACTGTGATCTGTATCCAATACACTTGATCATCTGTATAATCAACTATCACACCTCATAATAGTCTTATTATATTATCATTCTCACAATAATACACGTATAGGGAATTTAAGATCGTTTATAACGATTCACGAATTTTCTTACTCATCAAATATACAAAACGAATAAAGAAAAAAAACATTCATTCACTTAACCAAAATCATGAATCTGTCAATACAAAATATCTCAGTACTCATATCGTAAAGCAACATGTAGAGCACCTAAACCAACAAGTCATACAAAACGAATATAGCTATCTATATCCCCGTTATAACGTGCATAGGAAGTCTAGTGAGTTGTATTTTGTCTTCATGGTCCAAACATCTTTTATAGATTTCAAAAGAACATGAAAAGTCAGCGCAAAATGATGCAGGACAAAATTCAAATAGGAGTTGAGTCCGAGCGTGCAAGGCGTCCGGATCGAGCGTCGTCATCAAATTTGTCCTTTTTTCTTTCGACAGGCATTCGTCTAAAATGCAACATGGTGTTCAAACGGACTGAGCTACATTCGATCAAACTATACCTGGTTCGACTGAATGACTTCCAGTGACCTTATCAGGACTGCCTGGTTTCTTGTCTATGAACTAAAACAATAGATGACTCTCATCTAAGTGCAACCATGTATTTCCATAGTTCATCTCATTCTGAAGGGCCCAACGATATTTTTCTCAATACAAGAAAGCCAAATCTTATCTACACTACCTATTATCCTCTACATGATTCATAACGCATCTGAACACAACTATTATGGTTCTTTGACTCTTCAAAATATGCTACTTCTCATGTTGGATACCGTGTAGGGTTACTCTACGGTTTTCTAACATGCGAATTTATCAAGACGAGCTAGGCTTGACTTCTAGGTTTCATGAAGTGCAATGAATAAATCAAATCTAACATCAAACCAATTACACACATTGAAGTATTGTGTATATCACCGTGAGAATCAATAACTTACCTCATTTTTTAAGAATTTGAAGTGAAATCGATCTAAATTAGACTGTTTTAGTCTCCTATGACTAAAAACACAACCTCTTTACATGTATCCACACATGCGGAAACTCGAATGCTTTGAAACTGATCTATTAGGATCAGTGAGGAAATAAGGTCTCAAAGACTTGAAATCCAATCCTAAGACCTATCTAAGAGTTCTCTTGTTCTATTCTAAGTCTAGGCGGTGTCTTCAGGACTTAAATTAAGTTTGAAACCCTAAAAATTGGAAAGAAGGAATTTTCCTGAGAATTGATCTAGCCTGGGCCAGGACTGATTCGATATGGATCAACTCCCGCGAAAAGCCCAATCTAAAAACACTTTTTGGGTCATGTTGTTGTTTAGGCTTGGACACATCTGATCCGGTCTGGATTAAAACTAATCTGGTCTACATCAAATCCCTGAGAGCATTTCTCGACCCATATTTGATCTCAAACACCTTCTGGCTCAAGCCACTCTCGTTTTGATCTAGTTCAAATTAGTTTTGATCTGGTCTGGGTCAATTTTCTGAGAGTTTCTTGGATATCCTGATTTGACCCGACAATCATTTGTTCGATCATATCCAATTACAAATTTTTGATACTTCACGTGTGAATCCATCCATTGTGTATGACCATATAGGCCCATTCGCAGTGCAATGGCAATAGCTTCAGGAACCATTCCTAAGCTGCAATTCATGGTTAGTCTCTAACAAAATGCCATGCCCTTTCACATTGAATTGAGTTAGATATGATCTAACCAATGCAATAATACCTCGAGTTCTGATCCATTGTTTTGCGATATCATATGAGAGAATGGAACCAAGAACCCTTCAAGTTTAACAACTTTCTCGTTTGATAAATCGACTAACAAGATAAATGAACCATTCATCTATAAAACCACTATTTACAAGGAAACCATAATATATATATATATATATATATATATATATATATATATATCTTGAAAAAAAGA
>NW_010965217.1:189110-191757 GCF_000463585.1 Tarenaya hassleriana | reverse complement strand
GCGTAGAATCAGAACGTCCGTTCCAGATATATATATATATATATATATATATCTTGAAAAGAAGAATTCAAAGATAGAATAAAGAAGAAAGTTTAGTCAATCCCTTGATCTTCATGATCTCTGTCTTCTAGCTCGAATCTTCATTGTTTAGGCTTCTTCTCTATGCTCGGCTCTTCTAAGACTATGAGAATTGCCTTCTATTTATAAGAAAATGATTAGGGTATAGTTTAGGTCAAAGTCTTTATGACATTCTCGAAAATTGTAACGTGTCGGTGCTCAAATGAACCCTATAGAACACAACAAAAAAAATCCCAAATGTCAACGGATTTTTCCGTTGAAATCACCCAAATATCTGTTGAAAATCGATGATTTCAACGGATATTGCAACGGACATAACCCGTTGCAAATCAGTCGTTGAAATTTGAATTCCGTTACAAACGGATATCCGTTGATATTCAGTTATATATTTTTATATAATATATATTTATATATATTTATATTTATATTTATATATTAAAATTAATAGATATATATATTTATAGATTAATTAAAAATATAAATATTTAATTTAAAAATATTAAACCATATAATTAAACCAGGTTTGATACATATTATAAAATTTAATAACCGAAAACTAATTCAAACTTTCAGTTTCTTCGTCTTCGGTCGTTCCGGAAGTTTGAATGCTGGAGATTTCGTCGGCTGAAGGTGTTGTTGAAGGAGGTGGAGGATGAACTCCTCTAAGCAGATCGATCATGTGTTCGAGATTAGATATCTTCGTTTGCTTCTCTTCCCATTTCGCATGTTGTTCCGCCATCTACCGCTCCGTCTCTTCCTTCTGATGTTGGAGCGATCGTTCAAGTTGTTCTATCCGACGTTGTTGGTCGGTATCGATCTGTACCTACGGATGACCCGACGATCCAAAATCTTGCAGCAAATCTCTCTGAAGGCCTCTTAAACCGTAGATGCGGCATTTGTTCCGCTCAACAGACTACAAAATAATATATATTATATATAAATTATTTAATCAATAATAATATAATTTAAAGATTGAATAAATAAATTTGATTTTATACCTCAACATAACAATTGTCTTGATCGGTAGGAGACAAGTTAGTGTCCGACGATGAACTGGCAGCTGCTGTTTGGGTGAGTTGTGATGACTTCTCGTTCACCAGTCCCAACACCCGTTCAGCTCGAGGATCGACGAACCGACCATCGGAACGTCTATGCATCCGATCAACCAACTCAACGATGGACGGTTTTCGTCTCATTTCTCGTCTCAGATGTGTGACGTTGAGGACCATCTCCTTCAACTTGTTGGCTAAGGCGACTCTCTTTGGCTTTTCGACTCTTGTCTTTGAAATGATTTGAATTCCAACGCGTTAAAAGAGCATTGAGGATCGACGAACCGACCATCGGAACGTCTATGCATCCGATCAACCAACTCAACGATGGACGGTTTTCGTCTCATTTCTCGTCTCAGATGTGTGACGTTGAGGACCATCTCCTTCAACTTGTTGGCTAAGGCGACTCTCTTTGGCTTTTCGACTCTTGTCTTTGAAATGATTTGAATTCCAACGCGTTAAAAGAGCATTGTGTTGGTTGTGATGCTCTAGGATGATTCGTGATATGACATTTTGACTTTGTATTGATTCATTGATTTATGAATGCATTACTTTTCCCGTTATATGATTAGCATGTTTGTTATATTACGGTAAATATCCTTGAATCATTGCAGATGATTCTAAATTCCCTGGTCAGTTATCATTGTGGGAACAATGATGAATTAAGACCAGCATGATGTGTGATAGATGATTATGATCATATGCATTAGATGCAAATCACAATCATGGGTTCTCGTTTGGAACGAGTTACTGGATGACCCGCATGAGATTGTCACATGGACATGGGTCATGACTTGAATCTCATACAGCGGTTCGTTCTTGGATCCTCAGACCTGAGATGTCTAGAGTATCTGATATGAGGAGTGACGTGTCTTGACTGCGTCAAACGTCGTCTTTAACCGGATGATCATAACGGCGTTGCTCAGATACGTTCACGAATCATATGCAGATAGTAGACATGCAATACGGGACTTGTCACCTCCTACGCAGGAGAGATGTCGCTGGGCCCCTCGTGGAAATCGGACTGTGAAAATGCGTGGCCACGCTATAGATGAATGTATATCTATTTTATCAGTCGGTTTGCCTAGACGAGTAAGCGGTTGAACTTGAAGGGTGGCTCATACCATGCCCTTGTTCAACATACGACATCGTGAGACAAAGGATCAGAACTCGAACTATTGCTGGCTTTGTTAGATCACCTCTAACTCTATTCTAGGTGGGTGGTCATGGCGTCTTGCTAGAGGCTAACCATGACTTGTGGTTCGGGAAAGGTTTCCGAAGCCACTGCCACTTCGAATGGGCCTACAGGGTCACACACCATTAGGGATGGATCACACGTGAAGAGAACAACGCGAGAAAAGAGCGACGGAACGATCTGGAAGAGTTCCAAATGGCCAGACCGTCCGGTCCAGACCTGGACGGACGGTCCAGTCTTTCCGGACCGTCCGTTCTAGTGAAAATGGACTGTCCGTTCCGCAAGGGCCAGACCATCCGGTCCAGGCGTCAAGACCGTCCGTTCT
>NW_010965217.1:179622-188758 GCF_000463585.1 Tarenaya hassleriana | reverse complement strand
TGTAGAGGGGTTGTGCTTTCAACTCTTGGTGATTAAAACAGGCCCTGGATCGATTGATACTTCCAGATCTTGAAAGAACGAGGTAAGTATTCGAATCCCACGACGATATACACGATTGTTCGGGTTATTACACAATTGGTTTTGTGTGATGTTTGGCTAGGTTTAGATCTTTCCTTCCGCTGCGTGAAACCTAGAATCCAAACCCTAGATCGATGAGATCGCATGCTAGGAACCCGAAGGGAACCCAACACATTGAAGATGTCATCTGTCGCCCACAATGGTCTCTCTCCCTTTTTGTCGTACTTTTGCTTTGCACTGCTCATGAGAGGTTTGATTCTCGCCTGCCCCAACACGTTACACTCCTTGTAAACTCTATCGGTGATTGATTTTTTCCTACTAAAAGTTTGCTAGAAAAAAATACACACACATTAGTGTTAATTTAATAATTAGATTATAACAAATTAATATTATATCTTAATACTTACAATAAAAAATAACCACCACTGTCGTCGAATGTGGTCTGGGGCTACGGTCCAAGAATAATACAGCTCAGGCACACGAGCTGTAATTATTCTAATCAGGGCACTCTTAATTTGATCATCATTAACTCCAAACCTACATAATATAATCATTAGTTAGTAAATTCAAAAAAAAAAAAAAAAAAAATTATAATTATATCATAATCCATCATCGCGATCATGATTGATGATGGGAGCAGTGCGACTATCGAAAGCATCCAGTGTTGCCTCGACATCGAGTATCGTATCCTCGTCGAACACAGGCGATGCATCAGTAGGAAGTGGCGACTGTGATGGTGGTGGAGGTGGGGGTGGAGGCGCTCCAATAGATCCCGCAAATAATCCTCCACCTCGATGAAATCTGGTAGCAAACTATAATAATATATATAATTAGTCAATCATTATTATTATATATATAACATAACTTCCTGATCGAAACAGCTTCCTTTGCTGCGTCCGACTGCTTTCTCGTTCACTGAGTTCGACTATCTAAAATAGACGACGTTCGTCTATAGTGCGGCCACACATTTCTAACGTCTCGCTCACACGAGGTGCCCAGCGATATCTCTCTTTTACGAGAGGTACAAATCCCGTCTTGACTATCTACAATCCAGCACATGATTCGTTTTGTACCTGATACACGCCTTTATAGTCCTCCTGTTACGCAGGACGTTTGACGTATTCAAATCACGTAACTCCTCATGTTGGATTCCGTAGATATCTCAGGTCTTAGGATCCAATCATGGAACCGCCATATGAGATTCAAGTCATGATGCTAGTCCATGTGACAATCTCATGCGGGTCATCCCAGTATTCCGTTCTCCAACGAATACCTATGATTGTGATCGTATCCAATACCTATGATCATCTATATGATCATCAATCACACATCATACTAGCCTTGGTATATCATTATTCCCATAATGATACATGACTAGGGAGTTTAGTATTGTTCATAACATATCAAGTATGCACAATACGTAATGAATCAAACACTCAACTATAAATTCATAGAAAGTGTCAATACATCAAATGTATCACAAGAAAGCTCATACAACAGTTCATCACAGAGCACTAAACCAACAATCTCCCACTTACTCTAATCATGGACTGCTAAACATCTAATGCCCATATCCCTAACATGACCCTCATGGTTCGACGAAGGGAGAGGCTTTGTCAACGGATCGGCAATGTTGTCATCTGTCGACACTCTGCAAATGTGCACGTCTCCTCTGTCTATGATCTCCCTGATAAGGTGAAATCGTCTGAGTATGTGTTTGGATCGTTGATGGGATCTGGGTTCTTTTGCTTGTGCGATCGCTCCATTGTTGTCACAATACAGAGCAATGGGGCTATCATCAATAGGAATGATACCCAAGTCGTCAACAAACTTCCTGATCCAAACAGCTTCCTTTGCTGCGTCCGACGCTGCAATATACTCAGCTTCTGTAGTAGAATCTGCAACGGTCGCTTGCTTAGAACTCTTCCAGCTAACAGCACCTCCGTTCAAGCAAAAAACATAGCCAGACTGCGATCTGTAGTCATCCGGGTTTGACTGGAAACTAGCATCGATGTAACCCTTTACAGGATGTTCCGACCCACCGTATATCAAGAACACATCCTTAGTCCTTCTCAAGTACTTCAAGATGTTCTTGACGGCGATCCAGTGTGACTCACCTGGATCTGACTGGTATCTACTCGTAATGCTCAACGCATAGGATATATCCGGTCGAGTACAAAGCATGACATACATGATCGATCCAATTGCCGAAGCATATGGAATACGATCCATGCGTACTCGCTCATCAGGTGCCGTAGGACACTGACTCTTGCAGAGAACTGTGCCACTGCTCATCGGTAAGGTTCCTTTCTTGGAATCTTGCATCTTGAACCATTTCAAGACCTTTTCGATGTATGTACTCTGACACAATCCTAGAAGTCGCCTCGATCTATCTCTATAGATCTTAATGCCTAGAATGTAGGCTGCTTCTCCTATGTCCTTCATAGAAAACTGCGTTCCTAGCCAAGACTTAACGTCTTGCAAGGTAGGAACTTCATTCCCTATAAGGAGAATGTCATCCACGTACAACACTAGAAATACTACTATGCTCCCACTAACCTTCTTTTAAACACATGGCTCGTCTTCGTTCTGTGAGAAACTAAACCTTTTGATTGTCTCATCAAAGCGAAGATTCCAGCTCTTCGAAGCCTGCTTCAGTCCATAAATGGACCTCTGAACTTGCCCACTGATAACACGTATTTCGGGTGATGTTTTGATATAGGATGTCTAGCGTATTTCACTCGATTTTATATATTTGTAGACATTCTAGGGCACATTTGGCTTCGATATTGGTTGGTTGTATTCTTTAGTGTTTAAACAGGAATCCACACATAAAGAGAGCAAAAGGAGTGAAAAATATGGAATACGGATATCACGGACGAACGGGAACATTTGGATGTCTCCAGGGAAAACGTGAAGCTCAGAAAACGTCAGATCTTGCAAGTCCAATAACTTTCACTCTACAAGTCCAAATCATGCATTCTCTAAATCATTGGAAAGCTCTCTTCGATATCTACGCATCTAAACCAAGATCACCCAAATCCGATGTCAGAGCAGGAAGTTATGAGCAAATTTGTGAAGCCCGCCAAAACTGTTAAGTGACACGATCGTGTCACTTTCAGCCACACGATCGGGTCACTTACTAGATTTTGGAAATATTCCGAATTTTAGCCCAGAAAAAGAAGGATTAAGTAGAGTTAGCCCCCAAGGTCGAAAACATTCAGACTTTTCACAGAAAACACACCCTAGAGCACACAAGAAGAGGGAGATTATCAAGAGGCAAGAGATCGGAGCAGAAGACGGAGATTACGAAGCCGGAAAATCGACTAAGCATTCTTCTTTTCTTCTATTTTACGATGTTTTGTTGTATTAATATGAACCCCGACGTCTCGATGTTTAGCAAGTAGTCCCATAGCTGTAGGTTAGGGATTTGCTATGTAGGGATATTTGATTTTTAATTCCAGACTTTTGGATTTGTTTATTCCATTAAGTTTATTGAATTATTCTTAATGCTTTTGATCTCGTTGGCCACTTGGTTGAATGAACTTAGGGTTTTAATTCACATAGACATATGGGATTCTAACCTGGAACTAATTCAATAAATAGAACAGGTATCGCATTGGAAGATGGGTATTTGCCTAGGAATTATGATAGCGTTCGTTCATGCATCAAGAGTTTTAGACTATCGAATCGGGAGATTGGTAGGATTAAACCTGGATAGTGAGATTAGACTTAGAAGAGTTGACTCTACATTAGAGCTTGAATTCCCTGAATTGGATAGATAAACCACTAAGTTTGCATCTTTTGAAAGATCCTTGCATGTAAAGCAATCCCGAAGCCTGCAGTGTTCATCATTCATAGTTTACAGTCGTTTTATCGTTTGCTTTGTTACCTTCTCACACTCACATTATTTTCTCTGGATTTAGACTTGGATTTAGATTTGATTCAGTTGTCTACTTGTCCCTGTGTTCGACCCTAGCTACAACACACGATCCGTACACTTGCGGTTAATTGTTGAGTCTAGGAATATTATTACTTGATCATATTTCTGCACCTAGATTTACGACATCACACACCATCCTCGGGTTCCTTGGATCGACAAAACCTTCGGGTTGTGTCATGTACACATCCTCGGTCAAGTTCCCGTTAAGGAACGCGGTCTTGACATCCATTTGCCATATCTCATAGTCGTAATATGCGGCTATGGCAAGCAGGATCCTGATGGACTTCAGCATAACTACAGGCGAAAAGGTCTCATCATAGTCAATACCATGAATTTGACGGAATTCTTTCGCCACAGGTCGTGCCTTATACGTGTGCACGTTGCCATCCATGTCGGTCTTCTTCTTGAAGATCCACTTGCATCCGATGGGTTTTATCCCTTCAGATGCATCAACCAGTGTCCATACTTGGTTGTCTGACATGGATTGCATCTCAGACTTCATAGCCTCGCGCCATTTCTCGGAATCGGGACTCGCCATAGCCTCTGGGTATGTGGTAGGCTCGTCATGTTCTAATAAAATGAGCTCCTCATTCCCAGTCACGAGAAATCCGTATCTCACAGGCTCTTGGCGAATCCTGCCTGATCTTCGAGGTTCACTAGTCGAAGGTTGAGTCACAACTGGCAGTGAAACAGGTTGAACATCTTCAACTTCTTCACTCGGCTCAGTGTCCACTTGTTGCTCTCGAACTTCCTCAAGTTTGATCCTACTCCCACTGAATCTTTTGGAGACAAACTCTCGTTCCATAAAAGTCGCATTCCTGGCAATGAACACCTTGTTCTCTGCCGGATGTAGAAGTAGTAACCCTTAGATTCCTTAGGGTAGCCTGATAACTCCTAATTCTCTCTATATTTCCAGGACGTTTTATAGGATTTAGACGAGGATCATATTCATTTGTAGGCATTATAGGCGTGTTAGGCCACGAAACTCGGTTTGGTTGTGTTTTTATAAGATTACAGGTCTCGGACGCGATTTGGACCAAAACGGGAGCAATCTGGAGCTAAAGGGATGAAATACGTCAAGAGCTTCCTTCTTGATTCGGCTGGAGTCAGACACCCCGAGTCAGACACCCCGAGTCAGAATGCTCGAGTCAGACACCCTGAGTCAGATACCCCGAGTCAGAAGAATGGGCTGGGCCGAATTCTTAATAATCTCGTTTTGACTCGGTCGAGTCAGAGTACTGACTCGGTCGAGTCAGAGTACTGACTCGGTCCGAGTCAAAACCCAGAAAAAGCCCAGATTCAAATTTTCAGAGTTTTGATGGGAATAGGACTTCGGGAGCGCCGCCTAGGGTTTATAAAAAGAGCCTACAGACATCCAAGAGGAGGAGACAGACTTTATACAGACTTTGGGAGAGCTTTGGTGGGAGAAATAGGAGAAAAACGGGATTTCGGGAAGAAGAAGGAGAGCTGGAACGTGAAGATCGCTTGCTGTCGACATAAGTCTTTCTTCTCCCTCTTTTCTTTCTGTGTCTGGTTTTGCTCAGTGTTTTTCCATGAACCGTGAGTAGATCCACGGCTGTGGGTTAGGGATTCGTTTGTTTTTTGGGTATGTTTAAACCCTAACTTGGTTGCGATTTGGATTTGTTTCGGTTTTATCGATTTGTGCTTTATTGGATTGGTGTTTGCTGACCCCTTGGCCAATTATTTCAGATTCTAAACTACATAGGAATATCGGTTTAGTTTCGAATCAAAATCGATAGAATAGATTGTATTATTCACATAGGAATATGGTTTGATCGATCTAGGATTGAGGATAACGTTCTTCATGCGTCTAGTTTGATAAATCACATAGGGATATGGATTTAGATTAGATAGTGAGTTATATGCCGGGAGGTGATTTCTCTATTTTTGTTGCTTGACGATTCCCGAATACAAATTCAATATCGTGATTCTCGCATGTTTAGCATATACCTGTTGGGTTTTCCTGGGATCTCAAGAGCGAATCTAATTCCTAAGAGATCAGTTCTAGGGTTTGCGCAGCGGATGAAAAACAAAAATTTTAATGAAACCCTTGAACCTATCATGCATGATCTCGTAGAAACGTTAGAATGCTTACCTCAATCGATCCGGGGCCTGTATCAATCGAAGAACGCGTCTGATCACTGTAGGCAGGAAGAATACCTTGCCCTCTACACGTATCCACACGGCGGAAAGGATTCCAACGGTTGGAACTTGTCTGCTAGGACTGAAGAACGCTTTCTTCTTTGCGCAAGAGTTTCAGGGATCTTTCTTTTAGCTTTCTCACTCTCCAAACCTCTCCCTAGGGTCTGAAAATCGTGCCAAAAGGTTGGGTGGCGTTTCCTAAAGTTTCCCCACATTAAAACCCTAATTAGAGCGAGTTTAGTAATTCCCGACGTCTGGACCGATCGGTCTGGAGCTAACGTCTGGATCGATCGGTCCAAGTCTGGTCCGATCGGTCTGGAACAATTTCCGAACCTCACACGTTACCTCTGGACCGACCGGTCTACGTCTAGACCGATCGGTCTGGGTTTGTTGGACCGATCGGTCCAGACCTTCTGGACCGGTCGTCTGGCCTCCGCTCCACCGGGAATTTCTCGTCTGTTCTCGCGCATTCGTCCTTTCCTGTGTGTGTGACCCTGTAGGCTCATCCGATATAGCAGTATAACACGAAATCTCTTATTTCGGTTACACAAGTCATAGGCGGTCTCTAGCAAGACACTATGACTACCTATCTCAATAGAGTTTGTTCGTGATCCTACGAACGCCAACAATGATTCCGTTTGATGATCCTTTTGTATCACGATATCATATGTCGAATATAAGGCACGGACAAGCCACCTTATCTCATTCGACTACTTTCTCGTTCACTGAGTTCGACTGTCTGAAATAGACGACGTTCGTCTATAGTGCGGCCACACATTTCTACAGTCTTGCTCACACAAGGGGCCCAGCGATATCTCTCTCTTTTACGAGAGGTACAAATCCCGTCTTGACTATCTACAATCCAGCACATGATTCGTTTCGTACCTGATACACGCCTTTATAGTCCTCCTATTACGCATGACGTTTGACGTAATCAAAGTACGCAACTCCTCATGTTGGATTCCGTAGATATCTCAGGTCTTAGGATCCAATCATGGAACCTTCATATGAGATTCAAGTCATGACGCTAGTCCATGTGACAATCTCATGCGGGTCAATCCAGTATTGCGTTCTCTAACAAATACCTATGATTGTGATCGTATCCAAATACTTATGATCATCCATATGATCATCAATCACACATCATACTAGTCTTATTATATCATCATTCTCATAATGACATAAGACTAGGGAGTTAAGTATCATTCATAATGATACATGGATTTCATAACACATCTAGTATGCAAGAACATGTAATGAATCAATTACTCTCATAAACCATAGAAAGTATCAATACATCAAATGTATCTAAATAAAGCTCATAAACAGTACATCATAGAGCACTAAACCAACAATCTCCATACACGCGAATTCGATCCCGACACCCACGGTCATCTTAGATTGCTAGTTTACTCGCTTTTATTGTTTTGTTTCCTTATTTTCTATTTTTTCGATATACTTCCACCATCACTTTCACTTCTACTTGCTTTGATTTAGTCTAGATTAGGTTTAGATTTAGCAACCGGTCCTTGTGTTCGACCCCGTGTTACGACGATCCGTATCCTTGCAGTGAGTTGTGAATCGGGTTATAGATTTTAGACTCGATACACACGTATCAAGTTTTTGGCGCCGTTGCCGGGGACTGGTTAGCCTATTTCTAGGTCGTACCTGATACACGCCTTTATAGTCCTCCTGTTACGCTGGACGTTTGACGTATTCAAATCACGTAACCCCTCATATTGGATTCCGTAGATAACTCAGGTCTTAGGATCCAATCATGGAATCACCATATGAGATTCAAGTCATGACGCTAGTCCATGTGACAATCTCATGCGGGTCATCCCAGTATTCCGTTCTCCAACGAATACCTATGATTGTGATCATATCCAAAACCTATGATCATCTATATGATCATCAATCACACATCATACTAGCCTTGGTATATCATTATTCCCATAATGATACATGACTAGGGAGTTTAGTATTGTTCATAACAATACATGGATTTCACAACATATCAAGTATGCACAATACGTAATGAATCAAACACTCAACTATAAATTCATAGAAAGTGTCAATACATCAAATGTATCACAAGAAAGCTCATACAACAGTTCATCACAGAGTACTAAACCAACAATCGCCCACTTACTCTAATCATGGACTGCTAAACATCTAATGCCCATATCCCTAACATGACCCTCATGCTTCGACGAAGGGAGAGGCTTTGTCAACGGATCGACAATGTTGTCATCTGTCGACACTCTCCAAATGTGCACGTCTCCTCTGTCTATGATCTCCCTGATAAGGTGAAATCGTCTGAGTATGTGTTTGGATCGTTGATGGGATCTGGGTTCTTTCGCTTGTGCGATCGCTCTATTGTTGTCACAATACAGAGCAATGGGGCTATCAGCACTAGGAATGACACCCAAGTCTCCAACAAACTTCCTGATCCAATATACTCAACTTCTGTAGTAGAATCTGCAACGGTCGCCTGCTTGGAACTCTTCCAGCTAACAGCGCCTCCGTTCAAGCAGAAAACATAGCCAGACTGCGATCTGTAGTCATCCAGGTCTGACTGGAAACTAGCATCGGTGTAACCATTTACAGCGAGCTCGTCTTCCGACCCACCGTATACCAAGAACACATCCTTAGTCCTTCTCAAGTACTTCAGGATGTTCTTGACGGCGATCCAGTGCGACTCACCTGGATCTGACTGGTATCTACTCGTAATGCTCAACGCGTAGGATACATCCGGTCGAGTACAAAGCATGACATACATGATGGATCCAATTGCCGAAGCATATGGAATCCGATCCATGCGTTCTCGCTCATCAGGTGTCGTAGGACACTGACTCTTGCAGAGAACTGTACCACTGCTCATCGGTAAGGTTCCTTTCTTGGAATCTTGCATCTTGAACCGTTTCAAGACCTTATCGATATAAGTACTCT
>NW_010965217.1:178017-178286 GCF_000463585.1 Tarenaya hassleriana | reverse complement strand
CCGGAATGTAGAAGTAGTAACCCTTAGTTTCCTTAGGGTAGCCTACAAATAAACACTTGTCAGATTTGGAGGATAACTTATCAGTTATCTGACGCTTCACATAAGCGTCACAACCCCAAATTCTGACAAACGACAACGCGGGACGCTTCTCCGTCCATATCTCATATGACGTTGTTTCAGCCGACTTCGTTGGTTCAAGTCATGACTCTGTCCATGTGACAATCTCATGCGGGTCAACCAGTCACTCGTTCACAACGAGTACCCATGAT
>NW_010965217.1:176725-177986 GCF_000463585.1 Tarenaya hassleriana | reverse complement strand
TGTTCAGTAGGTATGCAGCGGTCTGTAAAGCATAGCCCCAAAAGGACTTCGGAAGATCTGTCTGACTCATCATTGACCGAACCATGTCTAACAGTGTTCGGTTCCTCCGTTCAGACACGCCATTCCACTGCGGCGTTCCAGGAGGAGTTAATTGTGATACAATACCACAATCAACCAGATAGTCAGTGAACTCTTGGCTCATATACTCGCCACCACGATCGGATCGAAGTGTCTTGATCGTCTTGCCAAGCTGGTTCTGTACTTCGTTTCTGAAAGCCTTGAACATTTCAAGTGTTTGCGATTAGCAGAAACATTATTTCTATTTCATGTCTGGATTTGGATGGTTTTCGATTTGTGATTGAGAACTCGAGTTTGATGATTTATCGAGACGATATTTACTATGGTAATGGTTATCTAGTTAATGGTTTATACGTCTTGAATGATCAGCCTTCGAACTCGACATCATCCATCTATAGCGTGAGTACTAAACGGTTTAAGACGAACGACTTAAACCCGACCTTCCTCTGGCATTGTCGTCTAGGCCATATAAACGAGAAACGCATACAGAAGCTTCATTCTGAAGGTCTTCTGGATTCATTTGACTGTGAGTCTCTTGAATCTTGCGAGTCTTGTTTAATGGGCAAGATGACAAAGCATCCTTTCAAAGGGAAAGGACAGAGAGCGACAGAGTTATTGGATCTGATACATAGTGATGTATGCAGACCAATGAGCTGTCCAGCTAGAGGAGGTTATCTGTATTTCGTTACGTTCACTGATGATTTCAGTCGATACGGTTATGTCTATTTAATGAGACATAAGTCTGAAACACTTGAAATGTTCAAGGCTTTCAGAAACGAAGTACAGAACCAACTTGGCAAGACGATCTTCTTGCTGGAGTTGTTCTCAACAGCAAGCACAGTCTTGGGCACCACAATATCCTGCTTGGCCGATTTCAGCATCCCATGCAGTTCGGCTATGCTCTTAGTCATCCCATGCATATGATACTGCATCACGAATTGGTTATAGTCTTCAGGTAATGACATAAGGATCAAGTCTGCAACCAAGTCAGCATCAAGTGTCACTCCCATGCGCTCAAGTTCCTCAACATGAGCTCGCATGTTGAGGACGTGGGTGTTGACAGAGCTGCCTCTCGGCATCTCCGTCTTCACTAGAGCCCTTAGCGTCTTGTACTTTTCAGTACGTGCTAGCTCCTGAAACATGGTTTTGAGCTGTTCGATCATATCAAACATGCTCTTCCCCT
>NW_010965217.1:174616-175313 GCF_000463585.1 Tarenaya hassleriana | reverse complement strand
ATCCTAGACCGATCGGTCCAGGCGGTTCGGTCTTCAGGTCTGCGTCGGTCCAGACCTTTCGATCCTGAATGGTCCAGACCGATCGGTCTTGGTCCAGACCGATCGGTCTACACATGCAGACCGTTCAGTCCGGACCTATCGGTCCAACCGACTTGCGAAACCCTAGACCGATCGGTCCAGAGGACCAGACCGATCGGTCCAGGCGAAAACGTGATCAGATCTCGTTTTCGTCGTTTCCGCCCCGTTTCAGAATTCGAAGCTCTTGCACACTATGCAATAATGAACAGAAAATCTACTCTAGATCCACAATCAAATCATGCATAGTATCAAAGCAAACATGGATTCAAACAATTCAAATCCTATAACGTGCGTGATCGGGTTCTAACAAAAATCATGCAGAGCAACTAGGCTCTGATACCACTGTTGGGTTTTCCTGGGATCTCAAGAGCGAATCTAATTCCTATGAGATCAGTTCTAGGGTTTGCGCAGCGGATGAAAAACAAAATTTTTAATGAAACCCTTCTGGGATCTCAAGAGCGAATCTAATTCCTATGAGATCAGTTCTAGGGTTTGCGCAGCGGATGAAAAACAAAATTTTTAATGAAACCCTTGAACCTATCATGCATGATCTTGTAGAAACGTTAGAATGCTTACCTCAATCGATCCGGGGCCTGTATCAATCGAAGAACGCGTCTGA
>NW_010965217.1:170285-174536 GCF_000463585.1 Tarenaya hassleriana | reverse complement strand
TCTTAGCTTTCTCACTCTCCAAACCTCTTCCTAGGGTCTGAAAATCGTGCCAAAAGGGTTGTGTGGCATTTCCTAAAGTTTTCCACCATTAAAACCCTAATTAGAGCGAGTTTAGTAAATCCCGACGTCTGGACCGATCGGTCTGGAGCTTTTTAACGTCTAGACCGATCGGTCCATGTCTGGAACAATTTCCGGACCTCACATGTTACCTCTGGACCGACCGGTCTATGTCTAGACCGATCGGTCTGGGTTAGCTGGACCGATCAGTCCAGACCTTCTGGACCGGTCGGTCTGACCTCCGCTCCACCGGGAATTTCTCGTCTCTTCTCGCGCATTCGTTCTTTTCTGTGTGTGTGACCCTGTAGGCTCATCCGATATAGCAGTATAACACGAAATCTCTTATTTCGGTTACGCAAGTCATAAGCGGTCTCTAGCAAGACACTATGACTACCTATTTCAATAGAGTTTGTTCGTGATCCTACGAACGCCAACGATGATTCCGTTTGATGATCCTTTTGTATCACAATATCATATGTCGAATATAAGGCATGGACAAGCCACCTTATCTGATTCGACTGCTTTCTCGTTCACTGAGTTCGACTGTCTGAAATAGACGACGTTCGTCTATAGTGCGGCCACACATTTCTACAGTCTCGCTCACACGAGGGGCCCAGCGATATCTCTCTCTTTTACGAGAGGTACAAATCCCGTCTTGACTATCTACAATCCAGTACATGATTCGTTTCGTACCTGATACGCAGGACGTTTGACGTAATCAAAGTACGCAACTCCTCATGTTGGATTCCGTAGATATCTCAGGTCTTAGGATCCAATCATGCAACCGTCATATGAGATTCAAGTCATGATGCTAGTCCATGTGACAATCTCATGTGGGTCAATCCAGTATTGCCACTACTTTTGCGTCACCCTTTTCTATTTTTGCGTCACCCTTTTCAAAAGGTGACGCAATAGTGACGCAACCAAAAGCGTCACCATTCATACCGTCACCAATTCAGATTTCGTCACCAAGAGTCACCAAAGGGTGACGCAATAGTGACTCAATTTTTGCATCACTAAATAGTGACGCAATTGCGTCACCTTTTAGCGTCACCTTTTGGTGACACAATTGCGTCACTATTTAGTGACTCAAAAAGGTGACGCAATTATTGCGTCACTAAAACATATTTTGGATCCAAAAATAATTTTTTTTAATCTCGAATCTAATCCTATACCCTATTCCCGACCTCTAACTTCTAACCGCGATCTTAAGCCGAATCGGAAACTCTGAGATTGAATCCCCGAAATCCACTTCCCAGGAGGTCACCCATCCTTCCACTACTCCAACTCAAACACGCTTAACTTTATAGTTCCAATTGACAACCAACCAACTAATCCAAGTAAAACTTCTGATATATAACTACATTAATACATATACATATACAAATATTTATACTTAAAAATATATATATAAATACGTATATATTTGTACGTATATATACATACATAAAATATATATTTATATACATAACATATGTTTGTATGTATAAATATATGTAAAATACATATTTATATATAAAATACTCGTATATTTGTATATACAAATACACATATATATAATATATACGTATACATAAAATTTACGTTTTATATATATATTCGTATATTTATACATACAAATACATATATATATAATATATGTATATATAAAATTTATATTTATATGGAAATACTCGTATATTTATACGTACAAATACATACATATATATATATATATAAAATATATATTTATATATAAATATTTGTATGTTTATACGTATAAATAATAAAATACAGATATAGTGACGCAATTGCGTCACTAAAATGTGACTAAATTGCGTCACCAAAAGGGTGACGCAACTATTTGCGTCACTTTTGCGTCACCTTTTTTCGTGATGCAAATTTTGCGTCATTTTTTGCGTCACCGTTTAGTGACGCAACTATTTGCGTCACTATTGCGTCACTATTTAGTGACGCTTTAGTGACGAAAATATTGCGTCACTATTTGCGTCACTTTTGCGTCACCATTTTAGTGACGCAAATTTTGCGTCATCTTTTGCGTCACCTTTTCCGTGTTTTCTAGTAGTGTGCGTTCTCCAATGAATACCTATGATTGTGATCGTATCCAAATACCTATGATCATCCATATGATCATCAATCACACATCATACTAGTCTTGTTATATCATCATTCCCATAATGACACAAGACTAGGGAGTTAAGTATCATTCATAATGATACATGGATTTCATAACACATCTAGTATGCAAGAACATGTAATGAATCAAATACTCTCATAAACCATAGAAAGTATCAATACATCAAATGTATCTAAATAAAGCTCATAAACAGTACATCATAGAGCACTAAACCAACAATACCCATACACGCGAATTCGATCCCGACACCCACGGTCATCTTAGATTGCTAGTTTACTCGCTTTTCTTGTTTTGTTTCCTTATTTTCTATTTTTTCGATATACTTCCACCATCACTTTCACTTCTACTTGCTTTGATTTAGTCTCGATTAGATTTAGATTTAGCAACCGGTCCTTGTGTTCGACCCCGTGTTACGACGATCCGTATCCTTGCGGTGAGTTGTGAATCGGGTTATAGATTTTAGACTCGATACACACGTATCAAGTTTTTGGCGCCGTTGCCGGGGACTGGTTAGCC
Organism: Tarenaya hassleriana; assembly: GCF_000463585.1. NCBI lineage: Eukaryota > Viridiplantae > Streptophyta > Magnoliopsida > Brassicales > Cleomaceae > Tarenaya > Tarenaya hassleriana. The sequence continues at coordinate 171,826 of NW_010965217.1, read as the reverse complement.
TATTTCTAGGTCTTTATTGATTCTAGATTTTAGCTTGTTTTCTCTTTCTTTTCCTTTTTCTTTTTCTTTCTTTGGTTTTTGCGGCTTCACTTGGTTTCGAGTTCTTCTTTTTCTTTGCGATTTGCAGGATTTTAGTGCATGACACGTAGTTCTACTCGGAGAGAAGACCTAGTCTACGATCCAGAGATTGAGCGTACCTTGAGAGACATCCGAAATCAGCATCGGCCGTGTTTAAGAACGGTCGGCCTAATATAATCGGTATCTTCGAGTCCTCGTCCATGTCTAAAACAATAAAATCAACGGGGACATAGTAATCCCTGACCTTCAATGGGACGTCCTCGAGAATACCTGCAGGATACTTGATGGATCTATCCACAAGCTGTAGTGCCATCCTCGTCGGCTTGAGATCTCCAATGTTGAGCTTCTTGTATATGGACAACGGAAGCAAGCTCACACTGGCGCCCAGATCGCACAACGCACGGTCAATCTCAATGTTTCCGATTTTGCAAGGAATCGAGAAACTACCTGGATCCGATCTCTTCCGTGGCAACTCATGCTGTAGAATTGCTGCGCTCACCTCTGTGCTCAAGGATACTGTCTCCTTCCCAATCACCCTCTTCTTAGTCAAGATATCTTTCAAAAATTTTGCATAAGAAGGAATCTGGAGTATCGTCTCATAGAAAGGCACCTTAACCTCTAACTTCCGAAGCATATCAACAAATCTAGACAACTGTGTATCCTCAGTATGCTTCTTCAATCCAGAAGGGAAAGGAATGGGTGGTACATAAGGTGGAGGAGCTACATATGGCGGTTCGGCCTCCTCTACATGCACCTTAGATGTCTCGTGAGCTATGGCTTTCCCTTTCTCTCTAGCAGTATATCTAGACGTCGTCCCTTTTTCTGTGGTAATAATAGGGACCGTCTCAGGCAGACTCTCTCCACTTATAAGCTGAATGGCATTGACGTGTTCTCGTAGATTCGGTTCGGGCTTTCCAGGAAATGTGCCCTCCTGTCTAGAGGGTTCTGATGCAAGCTGCGCAATCTGGATGTCCACATGCTTCAGATGAGCCTCGACTCCATCTAATCTCCTCTCAAAAGTGTCTTGCCTGACTTTTATACTCGGTATCTCGGTCTTCAACTCAGTAAATGATGTCTTCTGATCGAGCATTAGCTGGACAAGCATCGTCTTGATGTCCGCTTCATCATTCTTCGCAGGTTGAGGCGCTCGGTAATCCTGGTTCTGCTGCCCGTATCCTGGATTCTGCTGTGCATATCCCTGTATCTGCCCCTGAAAACGTGACTGAGTGAAGCCCGGGGGATTCTGAGGGATTCTGGAAACGCCCTGCTGCTGCGCATTCAATGCTCCGCTCGGATTTCCGTAGGAGAAACCGGGATGATTCCTGGGCGCATTCAGGTTGTAGAGATTAGAAGGATTCTGGTACTGATTCTTTCCAAGATAGTTGATGTCCTCAACCGGTTCTTCCTCTGATGTGGCCTGATCAACCAGAAACATACCAGGCTGGACTTTCTGCGGGATAGAC
>NW_010965217.1:168488-170248 GCF_000463585.1 Tarenaya hassleriana | reverse complement strand
GCCTGATTAACTAGAAACATTCCAGGCTGGACTTTGTGCGGGATAGATGTATTCTTGAGTCCCATATGTTGTTTGATCGCTGATAAATCAGACATGACTGCTTTCAAAGCAGCGGACTCGCCCAAATCTACCCGTCCTGTAGAGCGTCTGATACTATCTCCTGACATCCCTCTTGCCTTGGCCATCTTCGCAATCTGCATCTCTAGGGTGTCGAAGGGAATGTCATATACACTCCCTCCACAAGCTGCGTCAATCCATGCTCTAGTATCGTCTTTCAGTCCGTGGATGAACGTGGAAAGCAACAGTCGCTTATCCATGCCGTGGTGTGGACAAAGGCGTTGATAGCCTTTGAACCTCTCCCATGCGTCGTACAAACTCTCATCACTCTCTTGAGTGAAGCTGTGTATGGCTCTCTGTGCGGCTCGGGTCTTCTCTGGGGAGTAGTATTTCGCCATGAATTGCTCCTCTAGCTCCTCCCATGTCGTAATCGAGTTTGGCTCAAGAGTGTAGAGCCAGTCTCTTGCCCGGTCCATCAGTGAAAAAGGAAAGGCCTCCAAGTATACATCTTCAATAGTCATCCCTCGTGCCTTCCTAACTGATCTGCACAACATCTTGAACTGAGTCAAGTGAGCAATGGGATCCTCTGTAGGCCGCCCTTTGAAACTTGTCTGACTGAACATCGTGATGCACTGTGGCGGTAGCTCGAAACTGTCAATGGACGGACGGTTGATGCATGATAGGAGTTGGGTGTGCTTCGGTGCAATGTACGAACCCAAAGTCTCCTCTGCAACGTAGGTAGCTTCGCCCTCGGTCTACTGATCATAGGGCGGATTCATGTGCTCTTGATTCTCTTGATGCTTCTCATCATGAACCGCACGGTCGTGCGAACTACTTGACCTCAACATAGCTTCTCTTCGTGCTGGTCGTCTTACGATGAAGATAGGTGACGAGACTGTGGAGTTCACCTTAGATCACGACATGAAGCAGCCATCCACCACCGACTCAGCATGCTACGTCGATGTGCACGAGATCTTCGATCAGTTCCGAGACATTGATCCACTTGAAATATCCCTCCTGGCATCGAATGAGAGTATATACAACAATTGGAAGGATATTTGGGAGCTTACGCAAGCATTAGAGGACAGAACTAAGGAAAAATTCGAGCTTATGCGTTCTGACTCGACCGAGTCAAGTATTGACTCGGACCGAGTCAACTCTCTGGAGGTTTTAGAAGCTCTTTTAGCTTCTGACTCGGTGTGCACCCGTGTTGACTCGACCTCCTTGTATTCTGACTCAGACCGAGTCAGTTCTCTGAGCAAAGTCGAGGCACCTCATACCGCCGAAATTGAGCCAGTTCGGAATGTCTCCGAACCCTCTATGACGACCACTCTAGATGTTCCAGAGCTCAGGGAGCCAGCATTTAGCACATGGACGCTGAATAAAGCAGATTGGAGCTTAGCGAAAGCCCCGAAGGTGGAGATGAAGCCCTTACCTCAAGGGCTTAGGACAAAGGAACACATACACACACGGATAGGAACACTTATCCGTGTTCCTATATCCGTGTTTGAACTTCCCATTACAGGTTGTCGAGTAGGAAAAACGAGCAATAGAGGATCAAAACGAGCAAAAACATCGCTTAAACGTCCACAAGATTCACCTCCTTCACAAGTTTGGAAACCCAAGGAGGACAGAAGGCTCAAGCATCCACGAGGTCCAAAAGATGCGCTTAATGCTCAACATCCAGGGTGGCGAAAGATCGA
>NW_010965217.1:167852-168329 GCF_000463585.1 Tarenaya hassleriana | reverse complement strand
GTAGAGACCATGATTGTATTTTGGATCTTTCGAAATACATTGCTATTATTATGCTTTTGTTCGGATAACGTTTGTTGTTCTATGAGCGTTTACACCGGCACACGAGAGATGAGCATCGGCTTCCGAGAGACAACGTTGGATAGGTTCCAATTCATAGAGTGTGTGAGAGCTCCTGCGTTTGACGTGAGTTAACTTCATTGCGAGCGAACGAATTTCGCAGAGCTAAGCATTCTTTATCCCTCTTATTGGTTCTTTTCATACGTTGTTTTCGATTCTACTTTTCCGGGTGAGAGTCTACACCGTGGACGGTGTATGGTTCAAGTCTGGGGGTGGATAGATCCTTCACACATTCAGGCCTATCTACTTAGGATTGCATGTAGTTTAGGTGCATTTTATCATGGCATATAGACTTAGGAAAATTTTTCTTTTTTTTTTTCGCATATCACTTTGCATTAGTTGCATTCACACGTTTTTTTT
>NW_010965217.1:162654-167693 GCF_000463585.1 Tarenaya hassleriana | reverse complement strand
TGGGATGATAGAGTAGGAATATCTTGATGATCTAGTGACCTTGTAGAACGTGGTTGAACCGTGTCGAATTGATAGTTCTGCAGACTTTCTATATATAGTTTGTGGGATGGTGTTGTTATTTGGAACCTACGAAGTTGAAACGACTGTATCCAGGTTATATGTTTCGTTTAGAACTTTTTCCGAGTCTTGCAGGTCGATGAAATCTAGTTCAACGAATATCTTGGGAAAATAAAGCTTCTCGATACTCCGCTGTCAGAATCTCGTCAACGAAAATCGTTCGAGGACATGAGTGCATCGATGGTTCGGGTCTAAGTTGTGGGTCGGACATCGCATTGAGAAAGAAAAAAAAAGAGAAGAAAAAAAAAAGAAAAAAAAGAGGGCGAAAAGCGATGTCCTTCAACTTCAACGTCCTAGAAACTCGAGATGCCAGCGTTTGATAGAAAAAATCTACAAAAAGGTAAAAATCCAGGTATGAAGAAGAACTAAGATCGAAGAGGCTAAGTTGAGACAAGGATTGATTCGGAAATACGCTTGGTGAGTTGTAGAGATTCCAACGGGTTCTAGGTGGCAATAAAAATCCCATGGCTAGGTAGATTAGTCTTTGGTAGGAAGATCATAGTAGACCAGTTTGGATATGATTCTCGGGAAACTAGTATTGGATGGATGTTTTGCTTTTGAGTCTCACGATGATGCTATTTGATGTTCATCATTCTCCGTTTTGCAGATTTTATTCCTTCGTTCTTTACTCGAGGACGAGTAAAGGTTTAAGTCTGGGGGGATTTGATAACTCCTATTTCTCTCTACATCTCCAGGGCGTTTTTATAGGATTTATACGGAGATCACATGCATTTGTAGGCATTATAGGCGTGTTAGGCCACGAAACTCGGTTTGGTTGTGTTTTTATAGGATTACAGGTCTCGGACGCGATTTGGACCAAAACGGGAGCAATCTGGAGCTAAAGAGATGAAATACGTCAAGAGCTTCCTTCTTGATTGGGCTGGAGTCAGACACCCCGAGTCAGACACCCCGAGTCAGAATGCCCGAGTCAGACAACCCGAGTCAGACACCCCGAGTCAGAAGAATGGGCTGTGCCGAATTCTTAATAATTTCGTTTTGACTCGGTCGAGTTAGAGTACTGACTTGGTCCGAGTCAAAACCCAGAAAAAGCCCAGATTCGAATTTTCAGAGTTTTGATGGGAATAGGACTTCGGGAGCACCGCCTAGGGTTTATAAAAGAGCCTACAGACGTCCAAGAAGAGGAGACAGACTTTATACAGACTCTGGGAGAGCTTTGTGGGAGAAATAAGAGAAAAACGGGATTTCGGGAAGAAGAAGGAGAGCTGGAACGTGAAGATCACTTGCTGTCGACATGAGTCTTTCTTCTCCCTCTTTTCTTTCTGTGTCTGGTTTTGCTCAGTGTTTTTCCATGAACCGTGAGTAGATCCACGGCTGTGGGTTAGGGATTCGTTTGTGTTTTGGGTATGTTTGAACCCTAACTTGGTTGCGATTTGGATTTTTTTCGGTTTTATCGATTTGTGCTTTATTGGATTGGTGTTTGCTGACCCCTTGGCCAATTATTTCAGATTCTAAACTACATAGGAATATGGGTTTAGTTTCGGATCAAAATCGATTGAATAGATCGTATTATTCACATAGGAATATGGTTTGATCGATCTAGGATTGATGATAGCGTTCTTCATGCGTCTAGTTTGATAAATCACATAGGGATATGGATTTAGAGAACTTTAGATAGTGAGTTATATGCCGGGAGGTGATTTCTCTATTTTTGTTGCTTGACGATTCCGAATACAAATTCAATATCGTGATTCTCGCATGTTTAACATGTACCGATATACGCGAATACGATACCGACACCCACAGTCATCTTAGATTGCTAGTTTACTCGCTTTTATTGTTTTGTTTCCTTATTTTCTATTCTTTCGATATACTTCCACCATCACTTTCACTTCTACTTGCTTTGATTTAGTCTCGATTAGATTTAGATTTAGCAACCGGTCCTTGTGTTCGACCCCGTGTTACGACGATACGTATCCTTGCAGTGAGTTGTGAATCGGGTTATAGATTTTAGACTCGATACACACGTATCATAGCCTACAAATAAACTCTTATCAGATTTGGAGGATAACTTATCAGTCATCTGACGCTTCACGTAAGCGTCGCAACCCCAAATTCTGACAAACGACAACGCGGGACGTCCATATCTCACATGGCGTCGTTTCAGCCGCCTTTGTTGGACTCCTATTCAGCAGGTACGCAGCGGTCTCTAAAGCATAGCCCCAAAAGGACTTCGAAAGATCTGTCTGACTCATCATCGACCGAACCATGTCTAACAGTGTTCGGTTCCTCCGTTCAGACACGTCGTTCCACTGTGGCATTCCAGGAGGAGTTAATTGTGATACAATACCACAATCAATCAGATAGTCAGTGAACTCTTGGCTCATATACTCGCCACCAGAATCCGATCGAAGTGTCTTGATCGTCTTGTCAAGCTGGTTCTGTACTTTGTTTTTGAAAGCCTTGAACATTTCAAGTGTTTTAGACTTATGTCTCATCAAATAGACATAACTGTATCGACTGAAATCATCAGTGAACATAACGAAATACAGGTAACCTCCTCTAGCTTGACAACTCATTGGTCCGCATACATCACTATGTATTAGGTCCAATAACTCTGTTGCTCTCTGTCCTTTTCCCTTGAAAGGATGTTTCGTCATTTAAGCCCATCAAACAAGACTCGCAAGATTCAAGAGACTCAAAGTCAAATGAATCCAAAAGACCTCCAGAATGAAGCTTCTGAACACGTTTCTCGTTTATATTGCCTAGACGACAATGACAGAGGAAGGTCGGGTTTAAGTAGTTCAGCTTAAACCATTTAGTACTCGCGTTATAGATGGACGACGTCGAGTTCGAAGGCTGATCATTCAAGACGTATAAACCATTAACTAGATAACCATTACCATAGTAAATACTGTCTCGATAAATCATCAAACTCGAGTTCTCAATCACAAATCGAAAACCATCCAAATCCAGACAAGAAATAGAAATAATGTTTCTGCTAATCGCATGAACATAGTAACAATTACTCAATTCTAAAACAAGTCCAGAAGGAAGATGCACATCATAAACGCCAACACACAATGCAGCAACTCTTGCTCCATTTCCGACGCACAGATCCGCTTCTCCCTTAGCTAGCATCCTACTTCTTCTTAGTCCCTGCACATTTCCACAAATGTGTGAGACACTTCCGGTATCCAATACCCACGAAGATGTAGTACATATGTTAGTTTCTATAACATGAATACCTGAGGCAAAAGCTTCACCAAGCTTCTTATCCTTCAGATCCTCCAAGTAAAGGTGACAATTACGCTTCCAGTGTCCAGACACTCCGCAGTAATGACAGTCACCCTTATCGGGTTTAGGCTTAGACGTAGAGGCAACTTTTACCTTCTTCGCCGCCTTCTTTTTGGCTTTGCCCCGCCGCTTTTTGCTGGAGTTTTTCTCAACAGCAAACATAGTCTTGAGCACCACGATATCCTGCTCGTCCGATTTCAGCATCCAATGTAGTTCGGCTAAGTTCTTAGTCATCCCGTGCATATGGTACTACATCACGAACTAGTTAAAGTCCTCGGGTAATGACATCAGGATCAAGTCTGCAACCAAGTCACCATCGAGCTTCATGTTGGTTTAGTGCTCTATGATGTACTGTTCATGAGCTTTATTTAGATACATTCGATGTATTGATACTTTCTATGGTTTTATGAGAGTATTTGATTCATTACATGTTCTTGCATACTAGATCTGTTATGAAATCCATGTATCATTATGAATGATACTAAACTCCCTAGTCTTGTGTTGTTATGGGAATAACAACATAATAATAAGACTAGTATGATGTGTGATTGATGATCATAGAGATGATCATAGGTATTGGATACGATCACAGTCATAGGTATTCGTTGGAGAACGGAATACTGGATTGACCCGCATGAGATTGTCACATGGACTAGCGTCATGACTTGAATCTCATATGGCGGTTCCATGATTGGATCCTAAGACCTGAGATATCTACGGAATCCAACATGAGGAGTTGCGTGCTTTGAATACGTCAAACGTTCTGCGTAACAGGAGAACTATAAAGGCGTGTATCAGGTACGAAACGAATCATGTACTGGATTGTAGATAGTCAAGACGGGATTTGTACCTCTCGTAAAAGAGAGAGATATCACTGGGCCCCTCGTGTGAGCGAGACTGTAGAAATGTGTGGACGCACTATAGACGAACGTCGTCTATTTCAGACAGTCGAACTCAGTGAACGAGAAAGCAGTCGAATCAGATAAGGTGGCTTGTCCATGCCATATGTTCGACATATGATATCGCGATACAAAAGGATCATCAACCGGAACCATCACTGACGTTCGTAAGATCACGAACAAACTCTATTCGAGATAGGTAGTCATAGTATCTTGCTAGAGACCGCCTATGACTTATATATCCGAAATAGAGATTTCGGGTTATACTGCTATATCGAATGAGCCTACAGGGTCACACACGCAGGGAAGGACGAAACATGCGAGAAAACGACGGAAAAACCGAGACGGAAGGGTCTGGAACGGACGGACTAGAAGTCCGGAACGGACGGTCACTGTCCGTTCCAGAAAGTCTGGAACGGACGGTCCACGTGAGCAGACCGTCCGTTCTACGTGTTGGAACGGACGGTCCATGTGCATTTCTGGACCGTCCGTTCCGGGCTTCAGTTTTTCCGAAATTAAACTGAAATTAGGGTTAAATCACTTTATAAAAGGGAGATTAAAAACCCTAATGAAAACAAGAGAAAAAGGGCCGACTTCAGAACACATTGAGCAGACTTTTGGAGAGATCCAAGAGATTGAGAGTGTGATCAAAGTCCGTTTTTCTCGAAGCACAAATCGAATAGCAGATTCGAGTCCTAGCAGACAAGTTCCAACCGTTGGAATCCATCCCGAGGTGTGGATACGTGTAGAGGGCGAGGTAATCTTCCT
>NW_010965217.1:162399-162622 GCF_000463585.1 Tarenaya hassleriana | reverse complement strand
TTGAGGTAAGCGTTCTAACGTTTCTACGATTCATTAGAAGCATGGTTCTAGGGTTTATTAAATTTTTGTTTTATATCCGCTGCGTAAACCCTAGAATCGATCTCTTAGGAATAGGATTCGCTCTAGAGATCCCAGGAAATCCCAACAGTGGTATCCCATACGCTCAAGTTCTTCAACATGAGCTCTCACGTTTAGGACGTAGACGTATAAACCATTAACTAGA
>NW_010965217.1:159909-162286 GCF_000463585.1 Tarenaya hassleriana | reverse complement strand
GCGCTAGCTCCTGAAACATGGTCTTGAGCTGGTTGATCATATCAAACACGCTCTTCCCCTCAAACTGCCTCTGCAGATTCGGGGCCATGCTTCCCAACATGAGGCAGGAGATCTCATTGTCATCAGTCTGATGCTTCAACCAAGCATCCCTGACGACTCTCGTGGCATTGGTTGCAGGCTCTGGTGGTAGAGCCCCTTCCAGGACGTACGACTTCTTATCGTGCTTGAGAACAATTCTCAAGTTCCGATACCAGTCTAAGAAGTTCGTCCCGGTCAACTTATCCTTCTCAAGGATAGATCGCATCGTCAAACTCGGTACGCTACCGGTTGACGCCATGTCCTACAGAAAAAGACAAAATAGAACGAACAAAAACAAAATGCAGATTCTATCAATGATCTACTACCAGCTAGTCCATCATCAATCAATGACAACATAGATGCACATACAAGCTATATTCCCATGCAGAAAATTAACCCTACAATAATTTTCTATATGGGACTAAGATCCGTATTTCACATAAGAATGAGTTGTTATACTCAACTTTACGCTATTTAGGTAGACATCTAATGTCAATCACATCCAATGTGACTCTTAGATCGTTTATGAGACTATGATATCAAATATCATTGCATACTCGTCTCATCTGTACCGTTAAGTCTCAAGTCATACTCGACAACTTAACCTAAGGTAAACCATATTCAAGCTGTGAGAACCACGATTTCCCACCATGCCTCACAAAGATAATCCGGCACGCTCATCTTTGGCATGACCCGTGTTACGGACGATCGATGCCTTGACAGACGCTCTAGTAATGGGAGGTGATAACTCCTAATTCTCTCTATATTTTCAGGGCGTTTCTATAGTATTTATATGAGGATCATATTCATTTATAGGCATTATAGGCGCGTTAGGCTACGAAACTCGGTTTGGTTGTGTTTTTATTGGATTACAGGTCTTGGATGAGATTTGGACCAAGATGGAAGCAATCTGGAGCTAAAAGGATTGAAATACATCAAGAACTTCCTACCTTAACTCAGCCAAAGTCAACAACAGAAATTGGGCCGAGTCAACATGCTGAAAAGGGCCCAATTCAAGCCTGTTACGAGGAGACCGAGTCAGAACCTCCGAGTCAGTTTACCCCGAGTCAACATGCCCGAGTCAGAAGGCCCGAGTCAGAAGATTGGGCTGGGCCGAATTCATTATGTCTCGTTTTGACTCGGTCGAGTCAGAGTACTGACTCGATCCGAGTCAAAACCCAGAAAAAAGTCCAGATCGAATTTTCAGAATTGGAACGGGAGTAGGACTTCGGGAGCGTCGCCTAGGGTTGATAAAAGGACTCTACAGACGTCCAAAAGAGACAGACATACTTTACACAGATTTTGTAGAGCTTTGGTGAGAGAAATAGGAGTAAAACGGGATTTCGGGAAGAAGAAGGAGAGCTGGAACGTGAAGAACGCATTGCTGTCGACATGAGCCTTTCTTCTCCCTCTTTTCTTTCTGTTTCTAATTTTTCTTAGTGTTTTTCCATGAACCGTGAGTAGATCCACGGCTGTGGGTTAGGGATTCGTTTGTGTTTTGGGTATGTTTGAACCTTAACTTGGTTTCGATTTGGATTTGTTTCGGTTTTATCGATTTGGGATTTATTCGATTGGTGTTTGCTGACCCCTTGACCAATTGTTTCAGATTCTGAACTACATAGGAATATGGGTTTAGTTTCGGATCAAAATCGATAGGATAGATCGTATTATTCACATAGGAATATGGTTTGATCGATCTAGGGTTGATGATAGTGTTCTTCATGCATCTAGTTTGATAAATCACATAGGGATATGGATTTAGAAAACCTTAGATAGTGAGTTATATGCTGGAAGATGATTTCTCTATTTTTGTTACTTGATGATTCCCGAATACAGATTCAATATCGTGATTCTCGCATGCTTAGCATATACCCATACACGCGAATACAGTCCCGACACCCACGGTCATCTTTGCTTGCTAGTTTACACGTTTTTATTGCTTTGCTTCTTTATTTTCTATTCTTTCCATATACTTCCACCATCACTTTCACTTGCTTGCTTCGATTTAGTTTCGATTAGGATTTAGACTTAGCTACCGGTCCTTGTGTTCGACCCCGTGTTACGACGATCCGTATCCTTGCGGTGAGTTGTGAATCGGGTATAAATTCTAGACTCGATACACACATATCAAGTTTTTGGCGCCGTTGCCGGGGACTGGTTAGCCTATTTCTAGGTCTTTATCGATTCTAGATCTTGCTTGTGTATATATTGAGTGGTGTCTTTTTTTGAGTCTTTTTGTGTATATATTTGAGTTGAGTCCTATGTATAGTTTTTGTTTTCTAACCATCTACACTAGTTT
>NW_010965217.1:158342-159748 GCF_000463585.1 Tarenaya hassleriana | reverse complement strand
TAGTGCATGACACGTAGCTCTACTCGGAGAGAAGACCTAGTCTACGATCCAGAGATTGAGCGTACCTTGAGAGATATCCGAAATCAGCAGAGAAGAAAAGCTATGTCGAGGTCAAGTAGTTCGCACGACCATGCGGTTCATGTTGAGGAGCATCACGAGAATCAAGAGCACATGAATCCGCTTTATGATCAGCAAACCGAGGGCGAAGCTACCTACGTTGCAGAGGAGACTTTGGGTTCGTACATTGCACCGAAGCACACCCAACTCCTATCATGCATCAACAGACCGCCCATAGATAGCTTTGAGCTACCGCCACAGTGCATCACGATGTTCAGTCAGGCAAGTTTTAGAGGGCGGCCTACAGAGGATCCCATTGCTCATTTGACTCAGTTTAAGATGCTGTGCAGATCAGTTAGGAAGGCACGAGGAATGACCATCGAGGATGTATATTTGGAGGCTTTTCCTTTTTCACTGATGGACCGGGCAAGAGATTGGATCTACACTCTTGAGCCAAACTCGATTACGACATGGGAGGAGCTAGAGGAGCAATTCATGGCGAGATACTACTCCCCAGAGAAGACTCGAGCTACACAGAGAGCCATACACAGCTTCACTCAGGAGAGTGATGAGAGTGTGTATGACGCATGGGAGAGGTTCAAAGGCTACCAACGCCTTTGTCCACACCACGGCATGGATAAGCGACTGCTGCTTTCCACATTCATCCACGGACTGAGAGATGATACTAGAGCATGGATGGATGCAGCTTGTGGAGGGAGTGTATACGACATTCCCTTTGACACCCTAGAGATGCAGATTGCGAAGATGGCCAAGGCAAGAGGGATGTCAGGAGATAGTATCAGACGCTCTACAGGACGGGTAGATTTGGGCGAGTCCGCTGCTTTGAAAGCGGTCATGTCTGATTTATTGGCAATCAAGCAGCACATGGGACTCAAGAATACATCTAACCCGCCGAAAGTCCAGCCTGGTATGTTTCTGGTTGATCAGGCAGCATCAGAGGAAGAACCGGTTGAGGATGTCAACTATGTAGGAAGGAATCAGTACCAGAATCCTTCCAATCTCTACAACCCGAACGCGCCTAGAAACCATCCTGGTTTCTCCTACGGAAACCCGAGCGGAGCATTGAATGCACAGCAACAGGGCATTTCCAGAGTCCCTCAGAATTCCCCGGGCTTCACTCAGTCACGTTTTCAGGGGTAGAATCAGGGATATGCGCAATAGAATCCAGGATACGGACAGCAGAATCAGGGTTACCGAGCTCCTCCACCGGCAAAGAACGATGAAGCAGACATCAAGACAATGCTTGCCCAAGTAATGCTCAATCAGAAGACATCGTTTACGGAGCTGAAAACCGAGGTACAGAGCATAAGGGCAAGACATGATACCTT
>NW_010965217.1:157054-157470 GCF_000463585.1 Tarenaya hassleriana | reverse complement strand
TGGCGCTACAGCTAGCGGATCGATCTGTTAAGTATCCCGCAGGTATTCTCGAGGACGTTCCTTTGAAAGTCGGAGATTATTATGTCCCCGTTGATTTTGTTGTCTTAGACATGGATGAAGACTCGAAGATACCGATTATTTTGGGTTGACCGTTTCTGAATACGGCTGATGCGGTTGTACACGTCCGAGCTGGTCGTCTTACCATGAAGATAGGTGATGAGACTGTTGAGTTCATCTTAGATCACAATATGAAGCAACCATCCACTACCGATTCAGTGTGTTATGTTGATGTACACGAGATCTTGACGCAGGAGGTCTTTGATCAGTTCCGAGACATTGATCCACTTGAAATATCCCTCCTGACATCAGATGCGAGTATATACAGCAATTGGGAGGATATTCGGGAGCTCACACAG
>NW_010965217.1:155400-156024 GCF_000463585.1 Tarenaya hassleriana | reverse complement strand
CTTGTCCTTATGGCACGTTTGTTTATCGTCGTATGCCCTTTGGATTATGTAATGCACCTGCCACTTTTCAGAGATGCATGACTGCTATATTTTCTGATGTGATTGAGGATATTATGGAGGTGTTCGTGGACGATTTCTCTGTCCATGGACCCTCATTTGACGTTTGTTTGGCCAATTTGCATCGAGTTTTAGACAGGTGTGCAGCGGCCAACTTAGTCCTCAACTGGGAGAAGTGTCACTTTATGGTGCAAGAAGGGATTGTTTTAAGACATAAGGTGTCTTCTAGGGGAATCGAGGTAGACAGAGCGAAGATAGACGTTATTGAGAAGCTTCCACCACCCGTGAACGTCAAAGGCATCCGCAGTTTTCTAGGACATGCGGAATTTTATCGGCGGTTCATCAAGGACTTCTCCAAAATCTCTAGACCACTTCCGAGCTGTTGGCAAAAGATGTACCATTTCGGTTCACTTCAGAGTGCTCGAAGGCCTTCCAGAGTTTGAAGGCAGCTCTGATCTCACCACCGATCATACAGCCCCCCGATTGGACTCTGCCGTTTGAGCTGATGTGCGACGCTAGCGATTATGCGGTTGGAGCGGTGCTGGGGCAGAAGAAGGATCACAAACA
>NW_010965217.1:153892-154926 GCF_000463585.1 Tarenaya hassleriana | reverse complement strand
AAGTGTCACTTCATGGTGCAAGAAGGGATTGTTTTAGGACATAAGGTGTCTTCTAGGGGAATCGAGGTAGACAGAGCGAAGATAGAGGTTATTGAGAAGCTTCCACCGCCCGTGAACGTCAAAGGCATCCGCAGTTTTCTAGGACATGCGGAATTTTATCGGCGGTTCATCAAGGACTTCTCCAAAATCTCTAGACCACTTCCGAGCTGTTGGCAAAAGATGTACCATTTCGGTTCACTTCAGAGTGCTCGAAGGCCTTCCAGATTTTGAAGGCAGCTCTGATCTCACCACCGATCATACAGCCCCCGATTGGACTCTACCGTTTGAGCTGATGTGCGATGCTAGCGATTATGCGGTTGGAGCAGTGCTGGGGCAGAAGAAGGATCACAAACACCACGCCATCTACTATGCGAGTCGGACTCTTGATGATGCGCAGGTAAATTACACTACTACTGAGAAAGAGTTACTTGCTGTGGTGTTTGCTTTTGAGAAGTTCAGGTCGTACTTGGTGGGGCGGAAGGTAATCGTATACTCAGACCACGCGGCTTTGAAGTACTTGCTGACGAAGAAAGACGCCAAACCTCGACTGATTCGATGGATGCTACTCATACAAGAGTTTGACGTCGAGATTCGGGATCGCAAAGGCACGGAGAACACAGTTGCAGACCACCTTTCACGCCTTGCGATACCCGATCCTCTCCCGATCGATGATTCTTTGCGAGAGGAACAAATTATGGCAGTCACTACCCGACATGAAGACCCATGGTACGCAGACTACGTGAACTATCTGGTCTCTCAAGTGATCCCGTCCGAACTTAACTATAATGGAAGGAAGAAGTTCCTCCATGACGTATGGGATTATTTTTGGGACGATCCGTTCTTGTTCAAGCGTGGTACCGATGGGATGTTCAGACGATGTATTCCCGAGGAAGAAGTGCAACAGGTAATTTTCCATTGCCACTCTTCTGATTATGCAGGTCATTTCGCCGCTTCGAAGACCACAGCAAAGATTCTACAAGCGGGATTCTATTGGC
>NW_010965217.1:153531-153876 GCF_000463585.1 Tarenaya hassleriana | reverse complement strand
TAACCCGGCCGACCCTGCAGGTGAGAGAGGCGTTCTTCCTCTCACAATACCACCATCAGCCTGAGTTCACGCATGGTCTAGCTAATGACCATAAAGAAGCGCTTCTCGGGAGGCAACCCGGGGTTTTTGTTTTATGCATGCAAAGAGAAGGGTTGATTCCCTTGATGTCCGCGATTGTGTACCCTATGACCTTCATGTATCTCCGGAGTGTCCAACAGCTCCTGCACCTGAGAATCATCCAAGGAAGAACTGACAATCACAGGGTAAGTTCGGTCTGGACCGAGAAATTCGTACCTAAGCCCTTGTGGTAAGGGCTTCAGTTCCACTTCAGGTGCATCTTCTCGA
>NW_010965217.1:149645-151462 GCF_000463585.1 Tarenaya hassleriana | reverse complement strand
TCCGGCCGTAGACCTCTGATGAATGTGTTGATCAGGTAGTTCTTGTCGAGGCCATGGTGAGGGCATGATTTTTGGTAAGCCTTGTATCTTTTCCACGCTTCGTGCAGACTCTCCCCGTGATCTTGCTTGAACGAGTGAATATTGTTCAAAGCAGCTTTTTCTCGATTTCAGGATCGAAAGGAACTAGGTTTTCTGACCCAGCACTCCTTGTCATACACCGGAGAAATCCTGCGTACAAAAACGAATAGAACAACGACAAGAAAAGGTGAAGATCAAATGGAACGAAAGAGAAAAAAAAATGACCTAAACCGAACAGTTTCCTAATCGTATCGCTAAAGCCGTTTTGCGTCCCCGGCAACGGCGCCAAAAACTTGATGTCAATCTAGGATGTGATCTAATCTCGTTTAATTTCCTAGATACAACTACCGCAAGTGTACGGGTCAATCGTAGTATTCTAGGGTCGATCATAGCCCTTGTATCTTTTCCACGCTTCGTGCAGACTCTCCCCGTGGTCTTGCTTGAACGAGTGAATACTGTTCAAAGCAGCTTGAGTGCGATGTGGGGAGAAGAAGCGTTGCATGAACTGGCTCTCTAGTTGGTTCCATGTATGAATGGAATCCGGTTCGAGTTCATAGAGCCAGTCGAGCGCTGCGTCGATCAACGTCCATGGGAAAGCGATCAGGCGGATTGCATCTTCGGTTACCTGATCGGCTCTCTTGATGGACCTGCACATCATCTTGAACCTCGTGAGGTGTGCGTTGGGATCTTCATTTGGCCTACCCCGGAAGGCCATGGCGCTCAACATTTGGATAGTGGCGGGAGTGAGCTCGAATCTTGTCATGTCAACCTCTGGCATTCGTATGCCAGACATGAGCTCAGTGTGTTTCGGGGCATTGTACTGCGCAAAGGTTTCTTCATTTATATGCACATCTCCGGGTATGGGTACAACGCCGTGTTCTGCCATCCTTTCTCGGTGTTGTTTTCGATTTTGTTTAGCGGTTTTCTCGATTTCAGGATCGAAAGGAACTAGGTTTTCTGACCCAGCACTCCTTGTCATACACCGGAGAAATCCTGCGTACAAAAACGAATAGAACAACGACAAGAAAAGGTGAAGATCAAATGGAACGAAAGAGAAAAAAAAATGACCTAAACCGAACAGTTTCCTAATCGTATCGCTAAAGCCGTTTTGCGTCCCCGGCAACGGCGCCAAAAACTTGATGTCAATCTAGGGTATGATCTAATCTTGTTTTATTTCCTAGATTCAACTACCGCAAGTGTACGGATCAATCGTAGTATCTAGGGTCGAACACAGGGACACATGGACATTAACGATAACAATTATGGATCTTACTCGATTTTCGGTCAGGCGATAAATTGGTTGGTGATGATAGGCTAAACTTAAATACGAATGAAGACAAATGCAAATAGCGATTTGACACAATTTAATTAAAACATTGTAGGTGTCAGGATTTTTACGGGTTATGTAAGGATTGCTATTATGGATGTATCTCAGCAATTAAGATCACAGATTCGGGGAATTCAAGTTCTTTCTGTAGAGAAAAACTTTCTCAAGTTTCACTTCACTTCCTAGACGTTTAGCCGACCGATCTCTCGATTTTAAGCAGGTTAAAAATCCCGGGAGCATTAAATTTGCTATCACAAATCCTAAATGATACGACCATTTCTCAATGCGAAGATCATATATTTGAACGACTAGTTTCAAAACTCAATTTCATATCTCTATGTAAACCGAATTCTAATATCAATTAATCGAGTGGCCAACAAGATTAATAGCATTAAGATTTAATCATTCAAAC
>NW_010965217.1:112574-149536 GCF_000463585.1 Tarenaya hassleriana | reverse complement strand
TGCGCTTCTTTGTCTGTTTAAAAAGAGGAGTGGGCGAATGGACGTTGCTTTCCTTGTCGCGTGAATGGCGCAATTAGTGGAGAAGTTGTCGGACGAAGGGATAATACCGAAAAAAGGGAGGCGGCTCTTCGTTGTTCTTATCACCACGCATTTTATATATGTGTACTATATGTTATATATTTTATACACGTGTACATATTTTACATATGAGTGCAATACATATATATATATATATTTATTTCTTAATACATATGCATAACATATATATATATATATACATATTATGTATAACGCACCACTTATCCATAGTATACACTTAATATACGAATACACACATCCATATGTACTACATGTATTTCTATATAATTATATAATATAAATATATAATAAAATACACGCATTAAATTTTCATATATATGTTAATACATATATATATATATATATTATATTCATACACATATTACGTAAATTATACATACATGTATACACACATGTTCCTATATTAGTCATATATATATATATATATATATATTATATATATGTACACGATGGTGTTATCGTGTGTAGTGATAGAGAAATCTTTTTTTTTTTCTTTTTTCGAAACGATTTTCGCACTCATCCGTTTTCGTTTGATTCCCATGAAAATGTCTCGGTGAAGTTCGTTTTCCGCTCTTTCCTACAAAATATAGAAACATCGAAATCAAAGTAAAATTGTACACGATAAAGCCTATAAACATATAAATATCATAAAATACAATGTATATATTATACAAAAAATATAATAATATATACATGTCATCACTACAGTGAAACGACTACTCACTACCCATAACAACAAACGAGTTCAAATCAATAAAGAGAAACATGGAAAACATATAGAGAAGAAACTCGCAGCGATCTCTCGACGACGGTTCTTCAATCTCTGCTCCCGAGAAACTCCGTCTTGATTCTCTCTCGAGTTCTCTGGCTTCTGCTGTGATCTCTCGATGATTTCTGAAGTCTAAGACGTCCTCTATTTATTTCTTTGACGGCTAGGCTTCTTTCCATTCTGAAAACAGAAGTTCGGATGCAAAATAGGAAGTTTTCTCGAAACGTAACACGACCGTGTTGGGGTAGGACACGGTCTGTGTCAATTGTCTGATCTTCTGCACGGGCTGGCCACGGGCGAGTTGCGTCTCGACACGGCCGTGTTTGACTCGACACGGTCCGTGTCAATTGTCTGTAAGAATATCTTCGTTTCCTTGCCTTTGCACGACCGTGTTTAAACTCGACACGACCGTGTTCAAGTGCAACTCGAGCTGGAAATGCCTTAATTGTTCTGTTCCGGTCCAATATGCTCCGAAGTCCTCGATTATGTTCCTCTGATGTCCATAATGCGTCCATTACCTATTCAATCACCAGAGATTGCAGAAGAAACAAAACTCAGTGCTAAAATGATCCTAAATGTCTAATAATGCACAAAACCGATGCAAAAGTGCTACACAATGGGCTTTGAAATAGATGAGAAAGTCGTGTTATCAAAAACCGACATGGATGGCAATGTGCATACGTATAAAACACGATTGGTGGCGAAAGGATTTCGACAAATTCATGGTATTAACTATGACGAAACATTCTCACCAGTCGCTATATTTAAATCCATTCGGATACTCATTGCCATAGCCGCATATTACGACTATGAGATATGACAAATGGATGTTAAGACTGCATTCCTTAACGGTAATCTGCTTGAGGGTTTTGAAGATCCCGAGCATCCAAGCAAGGTATGTAAGCTTCAGAGGTCTATTTATGGACTGAAGCAGGCTTCAAGAAGCTGGAACCAGCGTTTTGATGAGACAGTCAAAGAGTTTGGCTTCTCGCAAAACGAGGACGAACCATGCGTTTATCAGAAGGCCAGTGGGAGCGCAGTTATGTTTCTGGTCTTATACGTTGATTACATCTTGCTCATCGAAAATGATATTCCTACTTTGCAAGACATTAAGTCTTGACTAGGAAAGCGTTTCGCGATGAAAGACTTAGGCGAGGTTGCCTATATCCTAGGCGTCAAGATATATAGAGATAGATCAAGAAAGCTAATCGGTCTAAGTCAGAGTACTTACGTCGACAAGGTGCTAAAACGGTTTAGCATGCAAGAATCCAAGAAACGATCATTGCCGATGAGGCATGGTTTAGTTCTGAGCAAAAATCAGTGTCCAAAGACTACTGATGAGCGAGAACACATGGATAAAATTCCATACGCTTCGGCGATAGGATCTATCATGTCTGTGCAATGTACTCGGCCAGATGTATCGTTAGCATTGAGTCTAACGAGTAGATACAAGTCTGATCCAGGTGAGCCACACTGGATAGTCGTAAAGAACATCCTGAAATATGTGAGAAGGACTAAGGATGCGTTCTTGGTTTACGGTGGATGTGAAAATGAACTCGTTGTAAGTGGTTACATCGATGCCAGTTTTCAGTCCGTGATTTTCGATCGCAATTAGGTTTATTGTTCCTTCTGAACGAAGGTGTTGTTAGTTGGAAGAGTTCCAAACAAGCCACCATTGCAGATTCCACTACAGCGGCTGAGTATATTGCTGCATCGGATGCGGCAAAGGAGGCTGTTTGGATCAAGAAATTCGTTGGAGACCTTGGCATTGTTCCTAGCATTACAAACCCCATTACATTGTACTGTGACAACAATGGTGCGATTGCGCAAGCCCAGGAACCAAGGTCACACCAGAGATCCAAACACATACTCAGGCGATTTCATCTTATTAGAGAAATCATAGACAGAGGAGATGTGATGATATGCAACGTATCAGCAGATGACAACATCGCCGACCCTTTGACGAAGCCTCTCCCTTCGTCGAAACATGAATGTCATGTTAGATCGATGGGGATTAGACATTTAGTTGATTATGATTAGAGCATTTGGAGATTGTGATGTTTTATGCTCTAGACATGATTATTCACACGAACACTTTATTTATTGTACTTGGATTCATTGTGATGAATGGAAGTATGTTTTTTCTTATTGATTATTATTCAAATTGCATGTTATTGTTTAATAATGTTTTCCATGTATTACTATTGTAATAATACTAAATTCCCTAGTCGATCGTTAATGTGGGAACATTAACGAACAAAGACTAGTATGATGCATGATAGATGATCATATAGATGATTATAGCGTATTGGATACGGATCATGATCATGGGTGTTCATTTGTGAATGAATACTGGATGACCCGCATGAGATTGTCACATGGACCTGATGTCATGACTTGAATCTCATGTAATACTCCGCTTTGAGTCCTAACACTGAGGTCTCTATGTGTATCCGACATGAGGAATCACTACAAAAAAATAGCAAAAGGGTGACGCAACTTTTGCGTCACCCTTTTATATACCCTTTTCAAAAGGTGACGCAATAGTGACGCAACCAAAAGCGTCACCATTCATACCGTCACCAATTCCGATTTCGTCACCAAGCGTCACCAAAGGGTGACGCAATAGTGACTTAACTTTTGCGTCACTAAATAGTGATGCAATTGCGTCACCAAAAGGTGACGCTAAAAGGTGACGCAATTGTTGCATCATTAAAATGTATTTTGGATCCAAAAATATTTTTTTTGATCCCAAATCTAATCCTATACCCTAATCCCGACCTCTAACCTCCAACTGCGATCTTAAGCCAAATCGAAAATTCTGAAATTGAATCCTTTAAATCCACTTCCCAGGAGGTCTCCATCCTTCCACTACTCCAACTCCACCATGCTTAACTTGAGTTTCAATTGACAAGTAACCAACTGTTCCAAGTTAAACTTCTGATACATTACTACATTAATACATATACATATACAAATATTTATACTTACAAATATATATACGTATATGCTTGTCCGTATATACACATACATAAAATATATATTTATATATATAACATATGTTTGTATGTATAAATACATATATACATACATATATATATAAATACACGATTATATATATTCGTAAATATCATGATATGTATAAATATATAGTATATATGTATATGTAAAATACAGATTTCACTACAAGAAAACACGAAAAGGGTGACGCAAAAAGTGACGCAAATTTTGCGTCACTAAAAGGGTGACGTAGTAGTGATGATTTGGTGACGCAAATAGTGACGCAACAAAAGCGTCACCAAATCGTCACTAATTAGTGACGATCTGGTGACGAAAAACCTCGCGTCACCATTTGGTGACGCACTTATAACGCAAAACTGCGTCGCCAAATGACGCACGGAAATTTCGTCACCCTTTCGTCACCCTTGCGTCACTAATTGGTGACGTAATTGCATCATTCACATTTACTGACGCAATTTCGTCATTAATATTTTGGTGACGAAATTGCGTCATTCAAAGTGACGCAATTGCGTCATTCATAGTGACGCAATTGCGTCACTCGTCACTATTTGTTATTTTAGTGACGAAATTGTGTCACTCTATTTTCTTTATACCACACCGCGACCTCATACACTCTTGCACCCGAAGAAAAAACTCAAAAAATGGTGTCGAGTAATAACAATATTTATTACTCAAGAAAATGGATGTATGAAAGAGTAAATCCTTCTACGGGTAATGTATCTACGCATTACGAAGAAGGATTGACTAATTTTTTGGAGTTTGCAACAAATCAACATATTTTTCTTCAGAGAGGAAAGATATATTGTCCGTGCCGAAGATGTAAAAACGAGAGGGAAGAAGTTCCAGAAGTTGTGAGGAGACATCTATGGAAAAAAGGTTTTGTCTCTAACTATTACGTCTGGGTTTATCATGGTGAGATGTTTCAAATTTCTGATGAGAATATATCCGTGAGAAATATTGATGTCTATGATCAGCCAATTTTATATATTGAGATGGTTCAAGATGCATTTTCATCTCAATATAATGATCAGTTTAGAGAAGATCCGGTGAATGAGGGATCGAAAAAGTTTTTCGATCTATTGGAGGCTGCAAACCAACCTATGTATGATGGTTGTAAAGAAGGGCTTTCTCAAATATCGGCTTCTGCTAGATTGATGGGATGAAGACGAGTTATAATCTTACAGAGAACTGCATGAATGAAGTTTGTCAGATGCTGAATGATTATCTTCCTGAAGGTAATAACGCTTCAGATTCGTATTACGATATGTCTAAACTGATGGGATCGTTGAGAATGGAATCGATAAAAATCGATGTATGTCCTAACAACTGTATGATATTTTGGAAAGAATCTAACCAGTTGGACAACTGACGATTTTGTGGAGCTGAAAGATACAAGGCGAAAAAATCTGGTCAACGCAACCGTGTTCCTTACAAAAGGATGTTTTATCTACCGATTAAAGATCGTCTGCGAAGATTGTATGAATCTCATCAAACAGCTTCACATATGCGGTGGCATGCTGAACATACATTAGATCCTGAGAACATGAGTCATCCATCTGACGGTGATGCATGGAAGAATTTTAACGAGGTATATCCGAACTTTGCATCAGAACATAGAAATGTTTATCTATGTTTATGCACAGATGAGTTTGCACCGTATGGTCAATCGGGAAAACAATATTCGTTGTGGCCTATTGTTATGTCTCCTTATAACTTACCTCCAGATATGTGTTTGAAAAAAGAGTTCTTGTTCTTGACGGTTTTGATTCCGGGCCCGGAGCATCCGAAGAAAAGTTTTGACATTTTTCTTCAGCCTTTGATCGAAGAATTACTTGAGTTGTGGCATTGTGGAATTGATGCATACGATGCCTCACAGAAAGAGAATTTCAAGTTGAAGGCTGTTTTGATGTGGACTATAAGAGATTTTCCGGCTTATGGAATGTTATCGGGATGTAGTACTCATGGAAGATTGCCATGCCCGTATTGCATGGACGATATACAATCATTTCAGTTGAAACATGGAAGGAAATCATGTTGGTTTGACTGTCATCGCAGGTTTCTATCGCTAGATCATCCATGGAGACGGAACAAAATAAATTTCAGGAAGAATAAGGTTGTGACAGATCCACCTCCTCTTCTTTTGACGGGTGAAGAGATATTGTGGGAGCGGATTGAAAGCATTCATGGTTTGGATAAAACCATTGATTGTGGTGGAAATGGTCATCGCAAACCATGTGAATACGGAGAAACACATAATTGGTACAAAAGAAGCATATTCTGGGATTTGCCTTATTGGAGGACTCACAAGCTTCGACATAATCTGGATGTTATGCATATCGAGAAGAATTTCTTTGATAACGTGATCAACACGATCATGAATGTCAAAGGTAAGTCGAAGGATAATCTAAAATCAAGGATGGACATCAAAGAAATATGCAACCGAAAAGAGTTAGAGTTGAGCAATCATGGAAAAGCCGCAATTCCGATATTTAGACTGTCCAAAAGTGCTAATATCGCACTATTGAAGTGGTTGAAGGAAGATGTTCAATTCTCGGATGGTTATGCATCTAACATCGGGCGATGTGCTGATCTTGATGGTGTGAAGTTAAATGGAATGAAGAGTCATGATTGTCATGTCTTCATGCAACGACTTCTTCCAGTTGCTCTTGCTGAACTACTCTCGCGCAATGTCTACGAACCTTTATGCGGTACATATATATATATATATATCATGATTTTTAATTATTTTTAAATATATATAGATATAAATCAAAAAATAATATCAATTAATAATATTTTTATACATGTGTGCAGGTATCAGCACATTTTTCAGAGATATATGTTCAAGAAATCTTAATGTTGGTGATGTTCAGCGTATGAAGGATAACATATCGCTAATCTTGTGTGCACTAGAAAAGGTGTTTCCGCCTTCGTTTTTCGATGTTATGGAGAATTTGGCTATACACCTACCAGATGAAGCAAGACTTGGTGGTCCAGTGCAATTTCGATGGATGTATCCGTTTGAAAGATTGTTTTTCCATCTGAAAAGAAAGGTGAAAAACAAGAACAAACCGGAAGGGGCAATCGTGAAGCAGTATGTTAACGAAGAAATTACGTACTTCACAAATTTCTATTTTGAGCCACATATCAAGACAAAAGCCAAAAGTTCTTCTCGGTATGGGGATGAAGATGAGATGATGTTTCAATTTAATCAAGTTGATGGTTGTGATATCCCGACTATATTCAACCAAATAGGTACTTTTAAATTTATTGCATTTTCCAAAAACATATATACGTATATATAAATTTAATTAACCATTTTGCGGTTCTAATTAAAAGATATATACAAATGCAGGGAGATTGAGTGGAAAATCGAAAGAAAGATGGTTATCCGTCGAAGAATGGCGTCATGCCCACACATACGTGTTGTTGAATTGTGATGAAATTCGACCAATAGAAAGAGTATTTGACGAGGAGACAAAGAGACTTAATCCTAATATGAGCGATGAAACATTTATAGATCTCAAAGAATCATCATTTGCGGCATGGTTACAAAATTATGTAAGTTATTACTAATACTTTACTATTTTCGGTAACTCATTCCATATATACTTATGCTTAATTTATGACTAATTATAAATCTAAATTAATAATTTTTTTTTAATGTAAGTATCTCATTCTTCGCAGAATTTTCCTATTTGGATACAAGATTTGATCCGGGGTCCATCAAGAATGGTGAAATATTGGCCAATTATATTCACAAGAGGATACACTTTCCATACTTATGCTCATGATTCAGATCGAAAGACTTTCAACTATGAGATATGTGTTAAAGGAGCAAATTGTTGTGATGTGGTTGATGAGCCAGACTTTTATGGTATCCTCCAAGACATCATGGTGTTAGAACACCACGGTTATATTGGTTTGAAGATGGTTATATTTAACTGTGATTGGTTTGATCCGACCATTGGAAGGGGTATGAGAAGAAATGGATCGGGCGGTTTTGATATCAACTTATCCAAGAAGTATTCAAAATACGATCCGTTTATCCTATCTTCTCAAGCGGATCAAGTATGTTACATAAGTTATCCAACGTCCAAACGACGTCGAGATCATTGGAGAGCTGTCATTAAAATTCAACCACGAGGTGTTGTTCGTGAAGAAGAAGGTTCAACCGATATCTCATTTCAAGAAAGACGCATTGATGATGATATTGGTCAACAATTCCGTATTACGTATTCACAGAACGAGTAACTTGTTGTATCAAACAAAGAGGATGTTGAATACGATAATTTAGTCGGTGATGAAAGAAATGACGACATTGAAGATGAAGAAGAAGTTGAAGTAACATCCGATGAAGATAGTGATTAAAATTTTATGTAATTACGAAATCTTTAAGAAAATATATATATAACATAGTGACGCAACAGGTGACGCAGGTGCGTCACCATAAGCGTCAAAATAGTGACGCAATTGCGTCACTATATGCAAATGGTGACGCAATTTCGTCACCAATATTTTGGTGACACATTTGCGTCACCCAGGTACGAAACGTCACCTCGCTCTACCGTTACTGGTTGTACATGTGGCACATATGGTGACGCAATTGCGTCACCAACATCGTCTTTCTTGGTGATGAAATTGCGTCACCCTCGTGGTTTTACCGTGGTTAATTACTGCCTTGGGTGACGAAATTGCATCACCATATTTTAAGGGTGACGCATTTGCGTCACCAATAGCGTCTTTTTTGGTGACGAAATTGCGTCACCCATATGAGTATATATACGGCGTGACGCAATTGCGTCAATCATGCACAGCAACATTTCAACTCATTCTCTCCTCTCTTCGGTAAAAGGTAAGTTTTTTTTTAAAAAAAATTATTTTAAAATTTTAATTTATAAATTATAAATATAATTTAAGTTTTAAATAAATTGTAGATGAGTCGTTCTTTCGGAAGGGGTTCACGGTTATCAGGAGAAAGATCTCAGAGATCTCCCTCAATTGATATGGCCGAATCTCAACCGCAACCACCAACGCAGGTTACAATTGATAACGTGGCTGAGGTATTAGATAATCCTGCAAGAAATTTGTTATCGAAACTGGATCCGAAAAAAATCCAGGGACAAAATGGTAATTTAAATTTTAATATGTTTACTTTAAATATTTTGTTTAAATATAAAATTTTAATTAAAATTTTAACCATATTTTTTAGGTTTGGTGTTGATGTTGAAATAACCACCAATTTATCAAAATTCATCAAACAAAATTTTAAAGGTGCTTATCTTAATTGGAGTACAATTCCACAACCTACCAAAGATTCGTGGTGATTAAGTTTTGTGGTAAGTTTTTTATATTTATAAATACTTGTAACATTGAAATTGATTTTATTATGTAATTTATATTTTATAAAAAAATTTATATAGCAACAATGACATTGGGATCTTGAGCATGATGCACTTGTTCGACGCAAGTGGAAGGAGGTTGTAATTCGATTAGTGAAAGCCAGAGTTCATAAACTCAAACAAAAATGGCTTTCTGAACCCTATATGGATCCTCCTTATTGGGTCGAAAAAGATCATTGGGATCGAATGGTGGAGCATTGGGCTTTCCCAGTTGCCAAAGAGAAAAGTCAGCGAGCGTCTCAGAGTCGAAAAGCTGAAATGGTTCCGAATGCCGGAGGGCATGTGCATACATCGGGAGCTAAACCTTTTAGTCGTGTTATGCATGAAATGGCTAAAAATAGTCAAGCGCCAACGTTACTAGAACTGTTAAAAGCAACACATACACGAAAAGATGGTGTGATGGTTGATGGAAAAGCGCAACAAATCGCGGAACAAGTTCAACATGAGGTAAATTTTCTAATATAAATTTTTTTAATTAATATTTTATGTTTAATTTTAATTGTTTCTTTAATATTTTAGATTATTGCGTCTCAACCAACACAAGGCGAAGCTTCTGCATCGGAACCTAACTTGCCGAAAGAAAAAATTGACGAGATATATCTTCAGGTAATTTTTAAATATATAAACTTATAATAATTCCAATTCAATTTTAATTTAAAATAAATTATTAATTAATTATATTTTTATTACATAGGTTGTTCCACCGAACAAATTTGGATGGATATACGGTCTCGGTTCAATGCAAACCGATATCACATATCATCCTGGTGAAGGTCCTCCTTCAACTGCTCAGGAAACACTTTCACTCGTATGACGAGTGCGACAATTAGAGGAGCAGTAAGCTGAACTCCTCCGGCAACAAGCGGAATTCTTGCGCCGACAAGAAGAAGATCGGAAACTCATTGAAGAACTGCGAGTGCAAGCAGAATTTTTCAATGAGTTCCAAACGCGAGGATTTCCGAGTTTCGGAAGCGGAGGACAAGGAAGCGGTGGCAGTGGCGACGGCGACGGCGATGAAGCCAATTACGACGGAGAAAATCAAAATTAAATATTTTATATTTTTTTGGTTTTGTAAATTAATTATTAAAAACTTTAATTATATATTTAAATATATTAATATTGTTTTGTTTTTTTATTTTTTTATTTTATTTTTTTATATAGTGACGCAAAGTGGTGACGCAAATTGGTGACGAATTGCATCACCGACTGCGTCACTAAATAGTAACGCATTTTTTCACGCAAAGGCGTCACCCATTTGGTGACAATTTGCGTCACCAAATGCGTCACTATGTAGTAAAGCATTTTGTCACGTATGTTGCTGACGCAGTTGCGTCATTAATTAGTGACGCTATTGGTTACGAAATTGCGTCACCAATTAGTCACGTTGTTGCGTCACTTTTGCGTCACCAATGAGTGACGAAATGGGAGCGTCACCAAAGCGTCACTAATTGGTGACGCTTTGTGACGAAATCGCAAATGGTGACGGTGCAATTGGTGACGATTTTTTTGCGTCACTATTTCGTCACCCTTTAGAAAGGGTGACGCAAAAATGCCTGTTGGTGACGCAAAATTTGTGTCACCATTTATTTGTTTTTTTGTAGTGTTTATATATAAAATACTCGTATATTTGTATATACAAATACACACATATATAATATATATACGTATACATAAAATATACGTTATACATATATTCGTATATTCATACGTATAAATACACATATATAATATACATATATATATAATTTATATTTATACATAAATGCTCGTATATTTGTATGTACAAATATATATATATATATATATACGTATATATAAAATATATATTTATATATAAATATTTGTATGTTTATACGTATAAATAAGAAAATACAGATATAGTGACGCTATTGTGTCACCAAAAGGTGACTAAAGCGTCACCTTTTTTCATGACACATATTTTGCGTCACTATTTCCGTCACTTTTGCGTCACCATTTTAGCGACGCAAATTTTGTGTCACCTTTTGCATCACTTTTTCCGTGTTTTATAGTAGTGAATGGTATTCTTTGACACAGTCAAACGTCGGAACTGTAAAAGAACGACTATAACGGCCGTAGTTGGGAACATCATGAATCACATGGAGGTAGTAGAGAGCCAAGTTGGGATTTTGTTCCTCTCTTATGTGAAGAGAGAGATATCGCTGGGCCCCTCGAGTGAGTTACGTTGAAATGCGCGTAAACAGATGAAGAGTCATCTGTAGGTTCAGTTAACTCAATAAACGAGAAAGCAGTCAAAATGTGACGAGATGACTTGTTCCATGTCTCTGTTTTGACTTATGATATCATGTGATAAAAAGGACACAAGTGTTGAATGTTACTTGGCTCGTTAGATCACACTAACCTAGTCTGACAAGGGAGTCATAGTGTCTTACTAGAGACCACCTATGATTATTAGTCCGAAATAGTTTCGCAACTATGTCTGCGTTGGACGGGCCTACATGGTCACACACGTAGGGCTGTTACTATTTTCTGGAGCGTGCTTGGGAAGTTCTATTGTGATAGACTGAAACTCGATCATGAGTAGAGCAAGTGGGAGATTGATGAATATGGTGCTCTGGCCACGATCGGTTTGCAAAACTAATTAGAAATCCATTGGATGGGTTTAGGTGGCCCAATGGGCCCATATGTTTATTGATGAGGTTAATGAGCTTGTTTTCTATTAATAATTAAGTGAAGGCCTATTAGGCCCATTTGGTTTAATGAAACCCTAAATCCTTTTATAATTATGTTTAGAAAACATAATTTAGGGTGAAGAAACATACGAGAATTTCGAACTCTCCCTCTCTCTTGGCCGAAATTTCTCTCTCCCGGAATTATCTCGGTTTTCGTTTCCGATCTCTAGATCGTGTTCTAGCAGACGCAATCCCGTGAGTGTGGACTAGCTGTAGAGAACGTTGGATTTCAACGTTTGTGACAGGTCTCTGGGTCGAAACAGGTTGGTATATCGATATCTTTATCATTATATACAAGATCTGTTGATTGAGTTTCGTTTCATATTATTCCGCTGCGTGAAACCCAAGATTGGAACCCTAGAAACCGTTATTCCGCATGTTTAGGGATCTCCAAAACCCCAACATCGGGAAGATCCAATTGTTACGTTCACTCCAAAACAGGTAGGTTGTGGCCTGAAGGATTAGTCTTGAAATGGTCGCCCTGCTCTTTCCGTCATCGATGCGAGGGCCCTCAATCCAGTTGATGCTTTCCTGCAACGAGCTCGGGGGAGAGTTTCAACAACATGCAGCATAGTATGATCATACGTCAGTGCTGTATGGGCAGTGGAAGAAGATATGTTGATGTGTCTCCTCCTCCAGCCCGCATAACACCCATACAACCTCTGTTTGAAGGCCCCATCTCCTCAAGCGGTCCCTCGTCGGCAAGTGCTCCAAATAACCTGCCATAGAAGAAAGGAGTGTCGGGGTATAGTCTCTCGGAACCAAACCGTACAATACCACCTCACAGTGGATTTTCTCGTACGGATCAGTTTCCAAGTCTTCGAAGTCGAGAAATGATGTTTGAATTCACCGTTGTCCTGTTTCCATAATACCCTATCCTCACCTAGATCTGGGCGTGGGGGGTCTATTTCTGTCAGCGAGAACAGAAGCTCTTGGATTCTTTCTGTTCTTGCTGTCGGAAAAGATCACCCACCATTTCTGACCGCTTCTGCCACCGATGAATGTCTTGGTATTCTCATCAGTCTCGGTCCAAGCTCACCAATATAATCGATCAGCGGCTCATGTGATGTCCAATCATCGAGCCAAAACTGCGTATGTTTTCTGTATTTTGATGAATGGGCGTGCCGTTATGGTCGATGAGAAGATGAGTAATTTACGTTCAAATATGTCTAGATTCTCTTTTTTGTGTGCGTTGGTAATGAGATTTTGTGGTTTCGTATGAAGATTTTTTAAATTTAAAATACATCTAAAATAAATTTAAATTCGATTAAAATCAAATACATATAATTTTTGAAAATTTAAAAATTGAAGTGAAGCCTAAAAGGTTCACTGCCCACGTTTGAATAAAGAACTAGAAAAGATAAAGAGAGTGAAGAGAAAAATGACAGGAGATGAATTCATTGTACGATCTTTGTATTTAGTGGGCCCATGTCACCTACATTTGCAAATCAAGCGTTCATATTTTTAAAGTGTAAAGATGACCCTAATGATACCCGCTGGGATTTCCAATCACGTAATTCATATATAGTTATAATATACGATATGCTTTTTTTAGTGCCAAAGAAAGCCACGAAAAAACATATTTTAATATGAAAAAAAAAACATGTCGAAAGAGCACAAACAAACGCTGTTTGCCCCGGAGACGTGAACACGTGGCTTGGACATAGGGAAAAGAACCGAACCCATCAGATTTCCTCCCAGGTTAAGTTTTATAATCTAAAATGTATGATTAATTAAATTAATCAATCAATTAAATTAATAAAAAAAACATGGGAAATGACAATTAAAGCATCGACATTAACCCACCGGCCTCACCTGGTTTGGCCGGTGCCATGTCGAAATCGACACGTTCAAGGCAGAATCTGATGCTCCCTCTCCTCTTGCCACGTGTTACATAGGCTTAGAAAGCGAACCGGACATCTAAACCGAACCGCATGGATTAAACCGGAAAAGTTAAAATTGAAACCAATTAAAATCCTTTCTGAATTATAAACCGGATTCGATCGATTCGTATATGACAACTCAAAACCAATTTCTCCGGTTAAGAAAACGGTTTAATAGCAAACCAGACAAAAACCGGATATCCGAACCATACCAATCTTTTTCTCTCCCTATTTATACTTCTGTCCTTTGGTGGTTATGAAACTACTGCTCTTCGTGTTCCTTCGGACAAAATCAGAGCCTCAAACATCCAGTTTCCTCTTTATTTTTGTCCTTCCTCTCTGAAATTTCCAAAAACAATTTCAGAAAATTTCAACAAAAAAGAAAAAAAAAAGTTGAGAAGAATGAGTAAATTCTGGACTTTTCTCTCAGGTGTTCATTCCCTCGCCGGGTAGAGTTTATATTTTTCCCACTGCTAATTAATTTTTTCTAATTCATGTTTCTCTGTTTTGGTTCATTTCCATAAATATATGATTAAGTTTCCAGATGTTTCTCCTTTTCAAATATTTTTTAATATACTCTTCCGACCATCTTCAGGCCTGTGTTGATGTTGCTGTATCCGTTGTAAGTTTTGTTTTACTTTAATTATTTTTTTTCTTCAATATGAACTTTCCTTGTTCTTGTTTTATTTTCATTGAATGGAAAAATATATAATTTTCCTGATTTTATTGATATATTTTTTTTTTGGAAAAAGATATGCGTCGGTGGTAGCAATAGAGAGTCCATCAAAAGTAGACGACGAACAATGGCTTGCTTATTGGATTCTGTATTCATTTCTCACTCTCACTGAGCTTATCCTCCAATCCCTTTTAGAATGGTAAGAAAACAAAAACAATATATATATATATATATGCATTAAATCTCTTTCTTTTAAACAATTTTTTTCATATATATATATATGTATAATTTTTGTGTAACATTGCAGGATACCGATATGGTACACGGCGAAACTAGTGTTCGTGACATGGTTAGTCTTGCCACAAACAAGAGGAGCGGCTTTCATATACGAACGGTTCGTGAGGGAGCAATTCAGGAGACACGGCATTCTCCGAACCAAGCACGGCAACAAGACCAAGGTAAAGTTCATCGTTTTCTTATTAATAAGGAATATGGCATGCCATTACTAGTGCATGTTAATTATATATATTATCGAGTTAGATTTGGATTAGGTTAACACAACAGATATATGTGAATCGAAAATACACAACCTAATCGAATATTATCTATATATAATATTTGTTTTTTTTTAGAATAATATGGAATATGGCGTGCTATTACTAGTGGATGCCAATTTTATATAGTATCTGGTTAGGTTCGGATTAGGTTAACAAAACAAATGTAAGTGAATGGATGTAGATTCAAATAAAACACCTAATGGAATTGATAGATTTTAGTATCTGTTTAGCAAAAAAAACCGAAAAAAGTGAAAATAAAGAATTTATATGAGATTCTAAATAAATTTGGGATTAAAACGATATTGATGTTGATGTGGGTCCAAGAAAATTCTGCAAGTTTTCATCAAATAAAAACAATCGATTTCCAATCAAACATGGCGAAACTTGAGTCAGTAGGCCGATGTATTTTAGTCCCCCAAATCTACTCGAAGAAAAAATGGACATTTTCTCTCTTCACTTTTGAATAATTATAGACTGACACGTGGCTTTACCAACATTAAATGTAAATGCATCTCCTCTCATGTCAATCAAATCGACGTAACCTAGACAACAGACCACTTGGATGAGATCAGCAGAATACGATGATGTTCCTTTTCCCCTTCTTTAGTCATTTTCTCCTTACTCCTTCTCTGCGTTTACACTGTAGGATGGACATGGAGCTCACTGAGTCAAAAAGCGGGTTGGACACAATACACTTGACTATTGGTGGTGCTTTTCTTTCTTTCTTTCTGTTTTTAAATATGTTTTTTTTTTTGCTTTTGCTTTTTTTTTTAAATCTTTCTCCTTTATTTAATATTTAGGAAAATGGGGTTGGTATCACTATGAAATATATTTTTAGGGTTAACTTCTTGTTGAAGGATGTTGGAACACTTTATTATGTGATGTTTTAAATATTATTGTATTATTAAAATATGTTGTTGATGATTTGCCGGTAAAAAAAGTCTTTGTAACATGTAGAAGGTTTCAGATTTCTTCTATTTTGAGAATAACCGGGTTGATCGAGAGATATGAAGGTGAACAGGTCAGAAGACTTACACTACAAAAAATGTCGACCAGTGCGACAGCAAATCCCGTCGCATCATTCGTTATATACCGTCGCAAATCAAGGTTTGCGACCAATTGCGACGGCAGGTTTTACGTCGCGTTAGCGCTGTCGCAAACAGCTTCGAGTCGCATAACTGTCACAAATTGTGACGCCAATAAACCGTCGCAAGTTCATCACTATTTGCGACAAACTAACTGTCGCATTTGCGACGACGAAATGGTGTCTGAATGTTGTCGGAAATTGCGACAGTTCATCGGTTACAACAAGGGTCGCATCTTACGACCAAAATTCTGTCAATACAACGTCGTATATTCCGACAGAATACTGTTGCTGGAAATCCGTTGCATCTTGCGACAAAAATCTATCGTTGAAAAACTGTTGTAAATTGCGACGGAATTTGTTTCTGTGACAAGTTACTACAAAAGTCTCGTTGTCGCACTATGCGACGGAAGTCAGTTGTGACAGATTGCGATTGTAGTTTTGGGTCGAAAATACTGTCGCAAAATAAAAAACACGATCGTTGATCTTAGAATTAACCGCATCTTCAATCTCTTGAGCCCGATCATCGATATATGTACCATCGGCACGACGATGCGTCTCCTGAAAAACGTGCAGAACAGAAGGTTCAACACCTTCTTTCTGCACCTGAGAAAAAGCAATCATCAGAAACTATTTTAAGTTTTAGAATTTATTAAATAAAATCATGGAAATTAAAACTTACTATATCATATGCCACTCGGACAAAAGACCTCCGACCAACAGTATGAGTTGGAGGAACCCGATCCGATGTAGATCGAGATTTTCTGTTGCTTGAAGCGACTCGTGCACGTTCCAACGTTTTATTAATTTTTGTGATTCAACAATTGGATCATCTGTTTTCATTTTCTAGGTGTTTTGGGTTTCTCTCTGGGTTTATTTACGGGGTTCTTGATATCTCGCGTGAGTCCGAATATTGGGTTGTAACTCTCAATATCAATCAACATAGTGAATCGTCGAAGCTCTCTCTACCGTTAATATGATTCACATCGAACCCGAATATATTTAATCTTGCATATGTTGTTCTCATTTTATTTTCTCGATCGTCCAATGATTTTTTTGTTTGTTTTCGGGTTTAAAAACCACAAGTGGTATCAGAGTTTGGTTAGAGATACGAAAATCTCTTGCCAGGTCGAATCTTGACACAGTTCAAGTATTCAAGAGTTCAACCGAGATTTGGTGGAGACAAAGAGGTCTTTCACTGAAGCAAGTCGTCTTGACGCAGATTCAAGAGTCTAAAACTTGAGACATTCATCAATGGCGACAATGTCTACGGTGGTAAAATTGGACGTAGAGAAACATGACGGAAAATTAGACTTTTTCTTTTGGAAGGGCATGGTGTTTGGCAAGCCTTGAGATACTCAAACTACATGACATAAAGGAGGTGAAATCATGGACTGTCACTAAAAATTACACCAAATAATGTCATTTTTATTATAATAATATAATTTCTAATACGACACCAAATAACCAAATTTAAAATCTCTACTAAAGATGAGAAATAAGCATGAATCTAATCTCCGTCTTCTAAATCATTATTGGACCTAGGCTTGATTGCGTAAACGGTAAACCGAACAGCCACTCCAAGAAAATTGTCGACCATGTCTACGCCTCTCACGTTGGACATCCATAAAACAAGGAATTTTATAGTTATTTATATGTAATGTAATATTGTTTGAAGTATTCACGTTATATAATCCTTAGATTTGAATATTTCCAAAAAAACTATTACCGGACTTGCGAGCTACTCATTATTTATTTTATTATGTTAAGGGTCAATATTTAATTCCAATTTTCTAAAAAATATATTCAACTTAATAATTAGTTCTTACTTATTTTTCCTAATATTCAACTAAAAAAAGATGTTAGAGCTTTATTTTGAGTTACATAGAGTAATCAGTATGGAAATACAAACACAGACACCAAAATTCAATCAGATTCGATTTATTATACATCTTCAAAAGAAATACTCTGTTTTATTCAAATGTAAAGATTCAGATCTGAAATAGTATACATCCTCTAATTCTATTAAGATTTTTATTCTGATAAGACAAACTAAACAAAAATATATTAAAACATTTTCTTCATAAAATTCATCCTCTAATTTATTTTTATTGAACATAAAACATCCTTCAGACATACATACTGTATGCGATTATTATTGCATGAAAGACGAAATGAAACAGTAATTCTAAGAGAAACACGCGAAGACATTAAAAACCCAACAAAAGCAGAAACTCACAAACTTCCAAATAACTCATCTTGTTCAGTACTCTTAAACCCACATCTCAAGCGCGACCTTTACTTAGCCGAAGCATCATTCTTCTGAGAAGGCGGGTTAAGCTCCTCCCAAGCTTCGATCCAGGCAACCATGGCGTCGGCCATTTTCACAAAGTAAGGGTCCACTTTCACGAGCTTTTCCCTCACCAGTTTTGACAGCTCTAGGTAGCATTTGGCCGCGGTGTCGGCCTCTTTCGTGAGCTGAACGTTTTGGAAGAAAGGGATCATCTCTTCTTGCCAATGGATCCCGGAATGCTCCTTCTTCAAATTGACAAACGGATTGCTCGCTTTGCTGTGCCACAGGTAGGGCAAACCGGTCTTGACACCAAAGCCCAAGTGGTCACACACTACCTAAAATCAGTAGATAAATAAGTGAGCAAAGTGTTTGAATTTTACTCTTAAAACTTTGAACAATTTCTTATACAAATAGAATTCAAAAGAAAATGGGTTAAACCTTGGTGGCCCATCCGGCCCACATATCGTCATATCTAGCAATGGGCTGACCCTCACCCATGAGGGCAAAGTACATAGCAGGCCCAATAAGCTCCCTATTGAATGCCAAATTCATCCCACACATTGGGTACAACACCCCCTTCGGGATGGTCATCACCGCATCCACATACCTGTAAGGGCTAGGGTTGCGTTACATATTCCACCATCTAAGTTCATTCAAATAAAATGATCAATATATATAAATATACACACATATGTATGTATAAATATGACCTGGTGTTTCGCTCACGAGGCTTGACAAGTTGGGTAGGGGCGTCATAGTCAGGGATGTTGAGCCAAAGGCCATGGGAGATGGCGGTCGGGACACCTTCCCTTAAGCTGAAAGGGTATCCTCGAACAAAGTCAGTGCCTTCTCTGAAAGGGTCATACAGAGTGTTGAAAAAGTAAGGTGTTGAGGGTGTCTCCAGGTTCCTTATGTGTTGAGCTATCACATTGATCTCTTTCCCACTTGGATCTTTTGCCACCTTTGAATTTTTCAACAGAAGAAATTAATCACACATTATTGATATTGGTGCATTGAATATATATATATATATATATATATGACATAACACAACCTTGGTATTAGTAGATATGTAGGGCAATATGACAATTATATAAACTCAAACCAATAACCTTCTAAAGCAAACGATGTGATCTGGAAACCATTTGAGCGAATATATACAAATACAGAGGCAACAATGGGGGAAAGAAAAGAGGACTTACAAAGCAATCATCATCAATGGTGAAGATATACTTCTTCTTGGAGACCATGTAGCCAAAACAGCGACATCCACCATCCTTGAAGGAGATACAACTTGCTCTCGGACCCAAGATCCTGTTGATATCATTGCGGTTGTAGAGCTCATAATCATAACCTTCGGGAACTTTGATCTTGACAGATGGGTCACCATCTTGAACAATGATCAAGTGGTACTGCTGAAAAAAGGGTCTCCATTGTTCCAAGAAATCCAAATTCCTGATCGTCGGGATCACAATATCGAGATCGTCTTTCAATGGGGCTGCTTCGATCGCTTCAAGGTTGTAACCTGCCATTGTTACAATCGAAGAGAGAAAATGATGTGTGTTACTTGAAGTTTTTGGTAATGGTGATTAGGAGAAGAGTATTAGGGTTTATATAAGAGTTTTTAAGTCAACGAGAGACGGGGTAACTTAGCCACGAAAAAGAGAAGGCGATTTGATTATTAACCAGCGATTATATTTTACTTTCTACGAGGCCGCATCTCATTTCATGCAAAGTTTCTTCGAGTCTACGTCAAAGTTTGAATTTTTCGACGACTAATAACTTAAAAAAAAATGTTGTAGAATGTGATAAACTAAAATAGAGTTCGCTTATTTTTGCCTCATTTATCGGCCTTATGGGTATTAAAGAACAATATAGGAGGGAGGGGCTGTTGAATTGTAACGATCAAGTATTCATACTCATAAATTTAACAAGGAATATGAAATCTTCAATCCTAACATGCCGAAACAGAAATTATAAAACAGGCATATTCACATTAACCCTATATATATATATATTTTTTTCCGAAATAACAATTAAGTACCTAATTTTTTAATTAGATCACAAATGACGTGTATGAAATATTTCATAATATCTGTCATATACTTTTTTTTAAATGTTGATCTATTGCATTAGTACTGATCTGAAAAGTTTTAGTTTTGTCAAATCTTTTGATTTGAACCTTTAAAATCAAATAATCCATTAGGGGTATCAAATCTTTTGATCTCAAAAGTTTTAATTTTGTCAAATCTTTATGTATTTTAAAACGCCTATTTGCAACCGTCGAGCTCTCTGCCACGGCTCCTTCTGGGTCATTTTTCGCCGTTGTCTGTGCTCGGGTTTTCCGGCGACAGTTCGACCGTGCCAGAAACCGACAGAAATCGACCGTCGACGGTGACCAGGGGCAGATCCACATGTATTGGTGTGGGTCCCATACTCCCATATATTTAACTAAAAAAATTATTTATTTGTAATTGTTTAAAATTTTGATAAAAAATATTAAAGCCCCTGTTTAAATTTTTGTTTTGTCCCCTCTTCTCATTCTTTTTTTTCTTGTTTTAATTTTCTCTCTCTAAATATTAGATCTTGTGACGCTTTTTTTAATCTTTATTTTCATCTATTTTTTTCTTTTCTCTCTCTCAATTTTCTAAAATTTTTACAAATATAATATTAAATATAATACAAAAAATAAAGAAAAATTAAATTTAAAAATATATAAAAGTTACGATTTTATCTAGTTTATTTTATAAAAAATTATATATTTCAAACAATCATAAATAAAATTAGTATAGATAGATTTTAAAAAATAGAAAATCATAGAATTTAGTGGTACAATGTAAATATTATTTTAACAATATATTTTATTAATTTTGATATATGTTTAGTATAATATTTTAGGGGTTAACATTTTGGTATGATTTTTCATAGTAAACCGTACAAAGCCGGACAATACGGTATTTTTTTATAATCCAAACAGTATTATTTTTAGATAATTGAATTTTCGAAAACGAATAGAATTTAAAAAAATCCAAAATATAAGATTTTTTTAATAAAAGATCTTATTTTTTTTAATAAAAACCGAAATCAAACCGAACTGTATATGATGTAATAACCGATTCATACATATTTTTCTAAAATCGAAAGAATCGAACCAATCTATTACAAAATTGAACTCGAACCGAATGCCAAAACGTCTATATGTTTTCCTCACTAATAGTTTTTTCTGAGTCAACCATTGACTCTAATCATGGACGGACCATTTGTATTTGAATGGAGGTACGCCATCTAACTAATTAAAAAACTTGAATTTATTTACACATTTTATAAAATTTTAAACATAAATGTTAAATGCCCCCACTATTTTTTTTAATCCCCATTCTTTTTTCCTTTTATTTGTTTCTCTTCCTTTTAGGTTATGTCTTTTTTTTACCCTTTATTTTCCATTTTTTTGAATATTTCTTATCTCAATTCCCTAAAAAAATCAATAAATACAATCTACCACCTTAATGATATTTAATAATAATTAAATAAAGAAAACTAAGATAAAAAATTAAAAATGTATAAATATTTTGCGTTTTATTTAAGTAATTTTTTTGTTACTCATAAATTTGTTGTTCTATATATTTACTTAATATTGTTTATATATTTATTTAATTTTGTGTTTCATTTGGTAAAAAAATAATGGATAATTTTTTCAATTTTTTTTTACATAATATCTCAAAATAGTGGTAAAGTTTTAACCAATAACGTATCAAATTCTTATCTTAACTCTCAATATATGAACAATTGATTTATGATATAGTTTTATTTTTTTATATTTTATATGTAAAAGAAGTCATTAACTATTGACCCCCCCACCCAAAAAAATCTCTGGGTCCATCCGCTAATTGTGATATTTTTTTAGGTTTTTTTTTATTTCCTCATTGTGTGACGGAGGTCACACTATCGAGGTAGCTCCTAAATAGCTCATTAGTGAGGAGGTTTTATCGAGAACCAAAGAAAAATGAGACATATTTGAATAATTTTCAAAAAACAAACTAATCAGAAATTTATAAAATCTATACCAAACAATGGTATATGGTTTTCGCTAATTGGATGGTAAATAGAAAAAGATTTTGTGCATCAAACATAAAACATATTTTGATTAATTTATTTTTCATCCATACCAAATAAAATAAATACGAATCAAATTAGAAAAAAAATAAAAGGACTAAAAAAAGATTTTTCAATATTTTAAAAAGATCGAAACAAGTTCTTAAGGCATGACATGTTCTAATATCAATTCTTGAATTTTAATTACCTAATATTAAAATTCATAAATTTAATGCAAAATACATATAATTCATAAATACCTGAATTCATCTTTGTGATAAAATTGATCTTCTATACCAAATAGACAAAGAACTCTGGTTGTAAGAAATGTTTGACTCAAAGATAAGAATTCTTAATTAATTTATAGAAAATGATGGTCCTAAGTTTTTAATTTCTATCCATAAAAGAAAAGATAAAAAATGATTATATTTTATTATTAGATTCCTCTATCCTAATATAGAAAATTTTCATAATTTTTATAGATACCAAATAAAACAAATACGGATTAAATTAGAAAAAAAGACTAAAATACAATTTTTTTTCAATATTTTAAAAAGATTGAAACACACAACATGTTCTAATATCAATTCTTTAATTTAAATTATCTAATATTAAAATTCATAAATTTAATGCAAAATAGATATAATTCATAAATATCAGAATTCATCTTTTTGATAAAATTTGATATTCTATATCATATAGACAAAGAAATCTGGTTGTAAGAAATGTTTTACCGATAGATGAGAATTCTTAATTAATTCATAAAAAATGATCTTCCTAAAATTTTAATTTCTATCCATAAAGAAAAAGATAAAAAATGATTATATTTATTTATTAGACTCCTCTATCCTAATATAGTAGATTTTCATAATTTTTTCGTAACTGTTGGAAGTTATAAAAAAATAAAAAATTATTATTATTATTATATTAAAATAATAATATTTGTAGTAGATATAAATAAAATAAATTTAAATTTAGAGCATAACAATTTAAAAAGAAATATTTGAAAATATTTATTAGCTTCTTCTAATATGTTAGACCATTCTATTTCAAAGTAAAAATTTATCATTGTTATTAAAGAAAAATAGAAAACACAAATAAATATTCAATACTTTACAAATAATTGTAATTCTCTACTGAAAAGAATATGATTAATATTTTTATGATCATAATAGTAAAAGATGATGATTTTCTAAAAAACTAAATTAGAAATATTGTGAAAGATTTATTTGGAATTGTCTTTATAGTTATATAAAACAAATAAGGTGTGAAATAGATTAGAACAAATGCTATCGTAAATGCTAATAAATATTTCTAAATATTAAATTAAGAAATTTATTAAGACAATTAATCAAATAGTTTTAAAATATTAAACATTATTCCACAAATTTCAATAAATAATTTTGTTAAAAATAATAACTTAAACAATAAAATAAATCTAATCAAAATAAGTACAGCATTAAAATCTAGTCATAATAATTATGACATTAAAATCTTATCATAATAATTATGGCATTAAATTCAATAGATCTTACAAAAAAAACATTTACTTCCCCAATACACAATAATTATTATGGCATTAAAATAAATAATATTTTTTTCATAATAAACATCTATCTATCTATATATATATAAATACAGTGGAATCATACGGGAGTGACACGTGTCACATTTATAAGAAATTAATGCAAATAGTCTACTAATTTATAACGTGTAAATATGGTGTTCTCAACTTTTTTTAATGCATATTAAATTTAGTCAAAAGATAGTGTTGCTTTAATTGAAAAAGAATAAGTTCAATTAATAAACTCTAAACTATAAATGGTGCTTATGTGCTCGAATATTCATATCAGCAATACAACTATCAACCGATTATATATTTTGGTGTTGGAAAGTTCTTGAAATCAAAGGTCCACTCCTACACGTTCAGGTTTGCAATTTAATTTTAATTTAATCTGTGATTTTTCTTTTGATTCTGTATTATTTAGTTTATTTCGTTTTTTTAAAATATTTTAATTGTGTATTTGGTTTTTGATAAGGGGTCAACATTCAACTTTGGTAACTATTGCACCACTGATAGTTTTATAGATATATAGTTTTTCCTACCTTACATATGAATTCAATAGATCTTTTGAAAATTCAAAATTGAATTTGAATTCATGTTTTACTACTAAATTTAGAAAAATGTCGAAAATGAAACTGAATTATCACATATGCATATGTAATCAAGAAAAATATTTTTAAAATATCGTAAATTAATAACCATTTTTTAGTAATAAGTTCTTAAGAAATTCTCCAAAAAAAACACAATATACTAATCAAAAGATTTATTTGAGTAATATCATATGGAAGTTTAAAAATTCTGGAAAATAGCTTCACATACTATTTAAACCTCATGATACATCTCTTAATTCAGCGATAGAGTATTATTATTATTATTATTATTATTATTATTATTATTATTATTATTATTATTATTATTATTATTATTATTATTGTTATTATTATAGAAAATAAAAAGAATATGTTTTTATTTCTATTTGATTAGTAGTATTTTAATGAATTTAATTACTCTGATGAAATCAGCCAAATATATCATTTGGTTAGTGTTATCAATTTTTTAAATGTTAGTAAACATAACATTTCATTGGTACCAAAACATATAGTTATATTTTTTTAATATTTATATCAGTATATATTATATATGATTATATATAGAAGTAAAAAAAATTGTTTTTGTTTACCGACTTTTGTTTAACATATTTTTTTTATATATATATAAAATTTTATTTTTTGATTTAATTTTAATTACAGAATAATATCTCCACATCTATATATATAAAAGTTTTATTTAGAACAATTTGGTGGATCAACCTAAATATCACCTATGTTGCATTTTGTTAAATTTTCATTAATTTATATAAAATATAATATTTATCTGCTAATCATATTTTTTATATTTTTAAATATGATATCTCATCGATTTTTGTGTGTAAATATATATATTATTTCATTCAACGATTGCCTTATTCATATAAAAATAATGAATAAATATACTATATTGCAAATAATGTTGTTATTGATAAAAATAATTATTATAGGAATCTAAAAATCAGATGCATCCAATGATATCAACCCATATAGGATTGAATCAGATGAGTATGCATCATAATTATCGGTTTATTATGATCAGATTTTTAAGAATATGGGATGAACGAAATCTTTTCAATGAAAATAGGTTCAATGACATCAGATTCTTATTAATTGATGAAAATGTACATTCTAATTAACATTGATTTTCTTATACTATGCTTATTAAAAATCTAACATTTTCTATTTAACGTTGTAGGAGAATGTTGATGAAGGAAAAATATTTTTAATCAGACATTTTAAGATTCTACCAAATAAAAATATATACAAATTAACGAACAGTAAATTTCGTATTTATTTTACAGAATATACTACTATTAAAAAATTTATTGTAATTACTTATAGTATTGCCAAAAAAATTTTTTGAATATGTTTATATGACGATTTGTTGGCGTTGGCAAACAAAAAATAGACCTACCAGATATGTGACAATATAAAAAACTTAAAACAAATATTGGATTTTATAATTAATATATTCTCTAATATTGCAGATATTATTGGAGTTTTAGTCGCAATACATATAAGGATCAAATTTACTAATGTCATCGTCAACTCAGAAAATTATTCTTCGTTTATTAATGAAAGAGTAAGTTTTCAAATTTTATTTACTCATTTTATAAAATTTTAACTAAATTAGTTTTATACAAAACGAACATATAATTTTAATTTAAAAACAAGCAACAGTATCGTCAAGATTTTTGTATGGGATGATCTCGCTGCAGAACTTCGTTCACAAATTCATAGATCGAATGCCAGAAAAATTATCGCATTCGTTACGTGTGTAAATCCAAAGATTATTCACGGTAATTATTTAATAGAAATTAATTTCTAAATATTTGATAGATTAATATTTAAAAACCATTATCATTATTATATTGAGTTTATTAATATATTTTATGCATCAGATGTTCTATCCTCAACACATTAACATCTACAAAGATTTACATAGATGAAAAATTGAACATTATAAAAAATTTTCGTTTAAGGTAAATAAATTATATCATTCTTTAAAAAATCTATATTTATAATATTTACCAAAATAATTTTTATTATTACGTTACAATTGAATTTTTGGCAGGCATTGAAGAAAAATCACACTAGTACGGAAGACAACCATAATTAATCGGTTACAGTAAAATGGTAAAATATCTATGTAGCGGTAACAATATTCTGTCATTGATTTAATTCTGTTTGCAAAAAAATATAATGATATTAATATTTAGTCCAACTCAAACAACTTATATTAGTTTTTGCTACAATCATATTAACAAATGAAATACAAATATAAACGTCAAGTGTTTTATATCATACTACAACTCGAAATCATTATAAAATCATTACCGAATCAACCACACCAATTAATTTAATATGAACTAAAAAATATACAATTTTAGTTTAATGACGTGGCATGTTCACGTAGTAAATTTTAGTTATGTGTCCAACATGTCATATATTTATTTGTCGTAATTCACCAAAATTTAACGTCGTTGGAGGTGGTGTAGAAAATTGTTAAACATGTTGAGATTTGAGATTTTAAATCTCTACGATACACGCAGATTATTATCTAGATTAAAAATAAAAAATAAAAAATAAAAACGATCAACAAAATATAAAAAATGATAAGAGAAACATATAAAAGAAGAAAATAGTGGTAAAAATATTATGGACATCTACAAATTTTATAAAATTTATGAATAAATTATATTTTGTTAATTATAGAGTGGGATATAACATCCCATATT
The DNA here is from genome assembly GCF_000463585.1 of Tarenaya hassleriana. Lineage (NCBI taxonomy): Eukaryota > Viridiplantae > Streptophyta > Magnoliopsida > Brassicales > Cleomaceae > Tarenaya > Tarenaya hassleriana. The sequence goes on along the minus strand of NW_010965217.1, from coordinate 122,057 downwards.
ATTATATTTAGATCAATCCTTATCATCTTATTATTTCCACACTTTGACAAAACATTATTTTAATAGAATAATTTAAATTATAAATTTAAAAACAAAAATTTATTATATTTAATTTTTAAAATAAAAAATTATTTAAATTCGTAAATATTTAGTCTGCGCTATTCGCGCGGGTTATTAACTAGTATATATAAAAGTACGGTGGATTCATATGAGAGTGACACATATCACATTTTTTTTGCATTAAATATATTTTAATATATTTCTTTATTTAATGATTTAATATAGAGAAATTCCCAAAACGTAATTCATTCTCACTATTAACTAAGAGACCAACAAAGTTATTATGTGAATCCTACATGAACTAAGAATAATTTGTTTATAGATTTTTTAAAATAATTTGTTTCTTATTTAATGATTTATATTTTTAATGCATATTAGTCATCATAAAAATATATTTGAATATCATTGTTTGAATCATCAAATAAAAATTATGTTATATAATTGAATAACAAATTAGATATTGTGTATCAAAATAAAATTTTCCGAATTATATTGGCATAAAATATTATATTAATATTATACCAGATACTCAAATAAAATGTTATATTAATCACATAAATAATAATAAATAATTGGCATATTACAAACAATATAAATACATATCACATAAATAATTTTCAACAAGATAAAATTTTTGCACGTGTAATGAAATCATATTCGAAGTTTTTTATGGTATATATATTTTGTGTCATTGTTATTATAAAACTAATTTTATTTGTTATTATTTATGTGATTAACATAATATTTTTAATGTATTTTATTATGTAGTGAAACATAATTAGTTTTAAAATTATTTTGAACCAAAATGTATTTAATTATAAATTTAACGATATGAAATCATTAATTATAAGTATTAATACAAAATTTTGAATTGAGTTTCTCAGTGTAGTTATGGAGATTGATTCATGTATTCAATGCAATATATTAACCACAAATTCCGAGAAGTCAAACTAAAGGAGATGATGAATTAATAGAGTTTGTTCAATGTATTTAGATAAATTTTTTTCGGTCTAATATCATGTCCTATATATAATAGCTTTTGCCTTTTGGGTTTCAACTTTCAACAAAAAGCTGGTTTTTTCTCTTCCCTTTTCACAGTCTTGGATTGTTCAGCTCTGAGGAATGGCGTGCTTCACGATTTTAAAAAAACAATGTTGTTCAATTTTGCAACATTGAGGGTTACGGGTGCAACATAACCAAGGAGTTTGGATAGTGAAGAATTTTGGAGAAGTTGCCTGCTTACTGCAGTTTTTGTATCATGTTATTAGTTGCAAGATATTTCTTCGATTGTCATCTCATATTCTTCCAAGTCTGTCTCAGATTACATTTGTGCACTACAAGGAAAACTGTATTTACCGACGGAAGTTGCGACGGAAATTCCGTCGCTTTAGATATTTGCGACGGACAACGACGGATATGGGACAGATATGCATCAGTCGTAAGCCGTCGCGCAATCCGTCGAAAACTTTCGACAACAACCGACGGATATTTCCGTCGGTAATTTTGTCAGACGGATTGCGACGGACTGCGACCGATATTTGCGACCGAACTTTCATCGGAAAATTATGCGACGGATTGGGACGGATATATTGCGTCGCACAGAAGTAGCGATGGATGGGGACAGACATTTCCGTCGGGATTGCGACGGATTCGGTACGTCGCAGGTAGTTAAACACGTTTTATTCGTTTTGACCTAATTCCGTCGCATTCCGTTGTGCGTCCGTCGCAATATGTGGAGTCCGTCGCTTTCTGTCGCATTTCCGTCGCACGTTTCGAATCTATTTAACAACCACGCGATGGAGTCTCCATGGCAAAGGAAAAAAATAGAAAATGACAAAAAAATGTCTTTTTATTCTCGACAATGGATGTATGAAAGAATTGATTCTATTACGAATCAAATCTCAAAGCAATATGAAGAAGGGTTGCAAAATTTTATGTCGTTTGCCACGTCAAATCAGTCGTATTTGGAGAGCGAAAAGCTGCCTTGTCCGTGTGTAAAGTGCCAGAATAAAAAATGGCAGAGTTTGAATGAAGTGTGGAATCACTTATATCGTAAAGGTTTCATGCCGAATTATTTTGTTTGGCTTGCACATGGAGAAACCTATGATACATCATCATCACAAGATGTACATATGGTTGGATATGAAGAAATCAATAATACGACGTCGGAGATGACATTTGGAGAAGAAATAAGGAATCCATACACGGAAATGGTGAGTGATGCATTTCCCAACATCGTTTCAGGAACCCAACGTAGAAGCAAAAAGGTTTTATGGTATGCTTCATACGGTGAATACGACGATATACGATGGATGCATCCAAGGTCTTTCAAGGTTATCATTATCTTCACAGTTGATGAATATGAAGACAGATTATAATCTTCCAGAAAGATGTATGGACGGTTTCACCCAGATGTTTAAACATTATCTCCCAGAAGGTAACACTGCACCTGAATCTTATTATGAAACTAAGAGTTTAATGCGGACGTTGGGTTTACCGTATCAGAAGATTGATGTGTGCGAGGACAACTGTATGATTTTCTTGAAAGACGATTCAGATCTGATGCAATGTCGGTTCTGTAACAAAGACAGATACCGACCACGACGAAAATCTTCAAAAAAAGGCAAGTTAATTCTTTTTAAAAGAATGTTTTATATGCCATTAACGGATCGATTAAAGCGGTTATATCAATCCGAGAAGACTGCATCACATATGCGCTGGCACGCAGAACATTGTACTCCAGAAGGAGAAATGCATCATCCATCTCATGGATTGCTGCTTTTGCGGTATTGTCTTAACTTGTTCGTTTTTTGTTTAATATATCTTTTTTAGTATTAAATAACTAACACATATTGTTTAAAGCAATCTTATTACTGGGATCCTTCTGTGCATGATGTCGTCCATCGTGCGTGGAAGGATTGTCTCGGTGCGAGATTGCGAGATAACCTTTATAGGTTGAAATTCTTGCGGAAGAAGCCGGACTGGATTAGTTTAGACATCTGGACGCAGCTGGAGGTAACATGGGATTCAGAGGAATCTCAAGAGAAGAGTCGGATCGCATCGACGAATCGAAAGGCGAAGTCTGCTTCCGACCGTGCCCCAGGAACTCACACTGCGGGGAGAAGATCGTTTGCTAAAGTTGCTCTCAATATTGTAAGTATTTTGTGAAAATTGATTTATTTGTTTTTAAATTTTACTAATATTTTTGTATAACTTGTTTAGGCCGAGAAAGAAGGCGTTCAACCGTCTGCTCTGCGTGTCTTACAAGACACGCATCGTCGATCGGATGGGACGTACGTAGATCATCGTGCCCAAGAAATTGAAGAGGCCATTCAATCGAAGATTACCGATCGAATGACGATGGACGAGAGCAGCGGTTCAACGCAATTGACTCCGCAGGAAATCAACAGCTTGTATCTCGAGGTAATTTTTGTATTTTAAATAATATAACAGGTTAGAGTTTAAATATTATTTACATATTGTTTTGAAGGTCGTTCCTCCCGATGCGAAAGGTCGGATTTACGGGATTGGTGCGTTGGCGAGTCAGCTCGGGGGTGGTGACGCATCTTCGTCGTCTGTGGTACGTCATGTATCTCTGACGCGTGAAGTCGAGGAGCTGAAGAGAAAACACGAGGAGACTTCTGCGGAACTTGTAGCTGCTCGGGAGAAGATTGCTCAGTTTGATGCAGCTCAGGCGAAAATGTATAATTATTTTTTTAAACGATTTTTTTATTTTTTTTCGAAAAAAATTTCTTATGCGACGGAATCATCCGTCGCATACGGAATAATCCTACGGAAATCTTCCGTCGCTTTCCGTAGCTGCGACGGAACTATCCGTCGTTATAAGCCGTCGCTAATTTGCGACTATTATCTGACCAATCCTCCCGTCCCTCTTTGCGACTATTATGCGATGGACGATCCGTCGCATTATCCGACGGAATTACGACGGAGATTCCGTCGGTCAGAGCGACGACTGAACGACGGAATTTCCGTCGCGTTTACCATGGAAAAACGACGGAGTTTTCGTCGGTCATATCGACTAGATTGCGACGGTTAGTCCGTCGCTTTTCCCGGCGGAATATTCCGTCGCTAAAAATGACTGACTTACGACGGCTGTTTCCGTCGCAAATATGCGACGGATGCACAACCGGGATGTGTTTGCGACAACCATTAACGGACGGAACTTATTCCGTCGATGTCCGTCGCAAACTAAAAATACCGACGGAATTTCCTGTTTCGTGCGACGGATATTTCCGTCGGAAATATGAGTGTTTTTTGTAGTGGTGGTTATCTTTATTTAGCGATATGTTCCGTCGATATTTACTAATACATGAATTGCTCCTACTGCTTTGGTTTTTCAGTCTAAAGATGTTGCTAATCTCAATCGTCTCAAACGTATAATCCAATATGTATTTGCTTTGGTAGGTCATAATCAAGTGAAAGATTAATGAATTAGCATTTCTACAGTTTGATCCAGTACTTGGTGCTTATTCTGCATATTGAGCATGTTCTTTAAAAAGCAAAGATGTATATAACTGTGTAGATTTAAATTCTTTGATGTTTCTGTTTTTGAGTTATCATGTAAAGATTGTGATTAATTGGAGTTGGAGAATATCAACCTCCCTGTTTGTAGAGTTTAAGAAACTCGGTTTTTTCCTCTTACAACACAGTAAACTAGGTTAGTATCATAAAATACGGATATTTTGTTCCATGATTAATTTTTCTTTCCAAGTATTCGATCCCTTGATGAGTTATAAAATATTGTAAAAACAAATGTTAAAATAATTAAATATAAATATATCGTTATAGTGATATATTTACACATCACATGCATAACAAGAGTTGTACATGCCCATGGTTCTAATGCTATGTATTATGCATTTTTTCTAAACAAATTACAAATTTAGGAATTTTCTGGTAAGCAAATTTTTGGATTTAACTAATTTATTAGAAATATACATACATAATTATTTTCGAAATATACAAAAAAAATTGTACTATTGTATTTATGGATTACAGTATATCTACAGGTTATTACGAGTATATTTATGTAAATACATATATATTGTCAAGAGTCTAAAAATGGTATATGTGGGAATGTAATGATATGAATCCCTTATATATATATATATATATAATTATCTAATATAATACTTTTCATAATTCTCATAATATCTGAAAATTGATTTCAATGATTATTTATATACGCTAGAATCCTAAAGGTAATTTTTTTTTTTGAGTTGGGTTGGAAGTTGGGACCTTTACGAGAAAGGAAACATAAAAGAATATCGTTTTGGTCAATTGGAATTGTAACATCTTTGAAAAAAAAATAGTAACTTCTTTTTTATTTATAGAAAATATATATTTATTTAGTTAAGTCTATAATTGCACTTGATATATTTTTTTTTCTTTCTATTATAAGAGGCCAAGAATACATTTTTTACTATCAAAATAAAGTCTAATCCCAAGCTTTTTTTTTGAATATGTTATATATTGCAAAAACAAAAGGAAATGGAGAACATTCTAATTTCAAAAGCAAGTTTTAGTAATTATATGTAAGTATCCGAATTCTTTATTTATATTTATAATAAATCTGAAATGGATTTGACAAAAATCGAAGAAGTTGTTAAGATTTTGGTAGAAAGTAATGTGAAATGTCAGTTTGGCCGGGTAAGATTCCCTTAAATTCCACTGGACGCCACTCCTCATATCAGATACTCTAGACATCTCAGGTCTAAGGATCCAAGAACGAACCGATGTATGAGATTCAAGTCAGGACTCATGTCCATATGACATACGGCTCATCCAGTCACTCGTTCCAAACGAGAACCCATGATTGTGATTTGCATCCAATGCATATGATCATCATCATCTATCACACATCATGCTGTTCTTAATTCGTCATTGTTCCCACAATGACAACTGACCAGGGAGTTTAGAATCATCTGCAATGATTCAAGGATAACTACCACAATATAACAAACATGCTAATCATATAACGGGAAAAGTAATGCATTGATAAACCAATGAATCAATACATAGTCAAAATTTCATATCACGGATCATCGTAGAGCATTACAACCAACAAACTTCTGGGTAGGGGGTACAGGAATGAATCGAACGCACCAGAATGAGAGGTATCCGAGGGCTGTGTAGGTATGGGACTTCACAGTCAAAGATAACTTAAAGGAATTGATTGAGTTACTTATAGCAACAAGATGCATCTACCTTTTCCGTTGCCCATCTCGAGAGAACTTCAAAGTTAAGTGTGCTAGCTTCGGAGTAGTCTTAGGATGGGTGACCTCTTGGAAAGTACTTTTCGGGATGTGTGCGAGTGAGAACACAACACGCTAAAAGGTCTCGTATTGCTGTGTGGGGACATCTCTATCATTCCGTAGCGGCCTCAGGTTGTTACAAATGATACATTTGGAGAAGGTGTTGGAACGCTTAAGGAGAGAAAAGTTAAATGCAAAGCTGAGTAAGTGTGACTTTTGGATACAAAAGTTAGGATTTTTGGGGCATGTGGTGTCTGCGGAAGGAGTGAAAGTAGATCCATCCAAAGTGACAACTATAGTTGATTGGGTGAGACCGTCTAATGCTACAGAGATTCAAAGCTTCCTCAGATTGGCTGGGTATTACAGAAAGTTTGTAAAGAGTTTTGCCAACCTATCTAAGCCATTGACGAGATTGACAGGAAAGGGTGTGAAGTTTGAATGGGACGAAAAATGCGAGACAAGTTTTGAAGAGTTGAAGAAGCGATTGACATCACCTCCTATTTTGGCATTACCAAAGCCCGGAAAACCGTTTGTGGTGTATAGTGATGCCTCTCACCAAGGGTTATGATGTATGTTGAAGCAAGAAGGCCGCGTTATTGCGTATGCATCACACCAACTGCTAAAACATGAAGAAAACTACCTTACTCACGATTTAGAACTTGCAACTGTGATTTTTGCACTGAAGATTTGGAGATCTTACTTGTACGGGGAAAAGGTTCAAGTATACACTGACCATAAAAGTCCAAGTATGTGTTCTCTCAAAAGGAACTAAATTTGGGACAACGTAGGTGGATGAAATTAGTGACAGATTACGATGTAGATATTGCCTATCATCCCGGCAAAGCTAATGTGGTTGTAGATGCCTTCAGTAGAAAGAAAGTTGAGTTATCTACTTTGAGATTGGCAAGTGATCTAACAACTCGATTGAGTTTAATGCAGATATCAGCTCAGGAGAATCGAGATGGATTGGAAACTAGTGCTATAAAATGGGATAATTGGCTGGAAAAGATGAAGATGGCTGAAGAAACAGATGAAAAGACGAAAGAATTGATGGAAAAGCCCGAAGATTTTACAAGGGCAAGTTATTCCACTTCCAATGATGGGTTGATACTATTGAGTGGTCGTGCTTATGTGCCTAAAGATGAAGAGTAGAGGAAAGAATTATTGAAAGAGGCGCATAATACGCGATATTCCATACATCTGGGTACTACAAAGATGTATCGGAATTTGAAGCAGTACTTTCTTTGACATGACATGAAAAAAGATATTGCAAAGTTTGTTACTCATTGTCTAATCTGTCAGCTAGTTAAAGCCGAGCACTAGGTACCTGCAGAAAAACTACAGTCGCTATCGATACCTCAGTGGAAATGGGACTTGGTAACGATGGATTTTGTAGTTGGTTTGCCAAGGACACCAAAGGGAAATGATGCGATATGGGTTATTGTGGATCGTTTAACTAAGTTTGCACATTTTATCGCAATTAAAAAGACATTCTCAATGCCTCGTTTAGCACAGGTCTACATAGAAGAGGTGGTAAGACTTCATGGAGTCCCTACTAGTATTGTGTCGGACAGAGATCCACGATTTACTTCGAGATTTTGGAACAATTTACAAGAGGCTATGGGCACTAAGGTACGCTTGAGTACAACTTATCATCCCCAGACCGATGGACAATCAGAGAGAACGATACAAACGCTAGAGGATATGTTACGTGCGTGTGTATTAGATTGGGGAGGAGAATGGGATCGTCACTTACCACTTGTGGAATTCGCCTACAATAACAGTTTTCATTCAAGTATCGGGATGTCACCCTTTGAGGCGTTATATGGAAGACCTTGCAAGACACCTCTCTATTGGACAGAAGTTGGAGAAAGACGATTGTTGGGTCCTGATATAGTGGATGAAACCACAGACAAGATTAAGGTAATCCAGAAACAGATAAAGACAACACATGATAGACAGAAAAGTTATATGGATAAACATAGATGTGACATAACTTTTCAAGAGAATGACGAAGTATTTCTCAAAGTACAAGCAACTAAAGGAAAAGCACGCTTCGGAATGACGGGAAAACTAAAACCCAGATTCATTGGACCTTTCAAGGTATTGAGTAAGATAGGAACAGTGGCTTATAAGGTTGCCTTACCCCCGAGTTGGCACAAGTTCATGATGTTTTCACGTGTCCATTCTTCGGAAGTACCATCCAGACCCTGATCACATTATTGATTATCAACCGCTTGAGTTAAAACCAGATGAGACTTATGAAGAATAACATATCAAGATTGTTGAACGGAAGGTTAAACAACTGCGGCAAAGAGGAATTCCTCTAGTAAAAGTCGTATGGACATATCATAAAGGAGGGGATGCGATGTGGGAATTGGAGGACGACATGAAAACTCGTTATCCCCACCTTTTTGGTAAAAAAAAAACCCGTACATACTATACTTAAGTCATTCTAGAATTCGGGATGAATTCTTCTTTTAAGGGTGATGAAATTATAACGAATGAAAATTTTAAAAAAATGAATTGAGGTTTGGTGATAAAAATTAAAAGTTCTGGAAAAATCTGTTATTTCAGTGAGAGCCTTTCAGAACGAATTAAAAGTTTGGACAAATTTTATAAACTTAAAAAAAAAAGGTCCAGAGTGCAATTTCGCCTAGGGTTTCTTTTCTTCTTCTTCTTCCTCCTCCCATGACAGACCTTAGCTCGCCCAAAACCAAATTTTTGCTCCGGTTTACCTCTTTGCTTGCCATCAGTCGTCGACCACTGCCCCGTGGCCACCGCTTCATCACTGTCGGTCCGTTTCTCCCTCTTTTCTTAGTTTTTTTTCTTCATCGTTTTCCTTCTCCTTTACCGCCATGAAGTTTTGCCGATTTTCCGCGAACGGAAGCTCGGTTTTGGTCGAGACTTGAGGGGTTTGGAAGTCTTGGCGAGCTGAATCTTTCTTGGGTAGTGTCGTCGCCGGAAACAGTGAACCGTCACCGAAAAAATCACCGGAAAACATAGGAGAAAAAGCAAGTTTTAGACAATTCTAGTTTGATTTAGGCCAAAATAACTTCAGATTTGGATTCCTTGAATGATTTTACATCAGATACATAAAAATTAGATGATTCTGGGATATATGACCGCCGCCGGCCACTGGCCGCCG
>NW_010965217.1:102505-112348 GCF_000463585.1 Tarenaya hassleriana | reverse complement strand
CTGGCCGCCGACCACCGCCACCGGCCACAGTCACCGGAAAATTTTCCGGTGATATGGGTTGAACTGTTTCAATCCCGTGATTTCGAATCCGAAATCTGTTTTATAAAATTCAAAGTATTTAGAGATATTCGAACGATTTAAAATAAAATAGTTTAACCATTAAACTTACCATTCGATTAACGTTTCTTTTCTTTCGGTAGTAAATATTTTTGAAAAATAATTTGTTGATTAAAATTATTATATGATAATTAATTAAAGGTGAAGAAAATCTCGAGGTTATTGAACCCGTGATCGAGGATTAGAGCGAATCTTTCAGGGTTCATCGTTTAGACCAATGTGAGGGAACTCGACAAAATTCCTCTTTCTTCTATTCGCTTAGACATGATGATAGGGAACGTAGATATCCTGCGGTTAGGACTGTAGGATAGACGCCTTAAATTTTCTTGCGAAATTATGATGTATGTTGATTGTTGATTGATGACTGATGAGTGATGATTGATGATTGATGATGATTGACGATTGATGAATAATGAATGATGATTGATGGTTGATAAATTTCTGTTGAGTGATTATGGCTTGTGACGTACATGTTATGTGAGGACTTTTCTTAACGGATTTATTGGATCGTTAGAATGAGTTGAACTGTTGATACTAATTAAATTTTGGCATGATGTTTGGAAAGATGGGAGAAGTAAAGAATTGAGTTATGGACTATGATGTGACCTCAGACTATGCTAAAAATATTTTTGAAGTGAGTTTTGAGACCATGGTACGGCGGCGATCCGTATGTGATGGTATGATAAAAACCCGGGCATGACTGAGATCCATATGGAATTATAACCCCGACTACGGCGGCGATCCGTAAAGGGTTATGACTATTGGTTGAGTTTTGAGGGCATAGTACGGCGGCGATCCGTATGTGATGGCATAACGATCCAGGCATGGCGACGATCTATGTGGAGTGGTAACCCCGACTACGGCGGTGATCCGTAGAGGGTTATTTCTATTGGTCATGTTTTGGTAACCCCGACTACGGCGGCGATCCGTAGAGGGTTACAAAGTTATTTTTGGTTTTGTTTTATAAAAGAGTTTTAAGCTAAGTCTGAGGGATACTGAATGGTCCTAGAGTCTGGACTCGTTTTAAATAATCGAACAAAGAAAAGTTAGGAGAAGAACGTGAATCAATAGATTGAGTTTTGTTTGAGTTAAATGTTGATTGAATTTGTTTTCTATTTGATTGTCTATTCTGGGTATGGAGGCGAGGTTTATAGTCTTGTAACCTTACTGAGCTATTCACGTAGCTCACCCCTTCCTTTTTCTCCACAGGTGAAAGATGAAGCAAATTATTTTGGTTGGATTCGGTAGTTTACCAGAAAGACGAAGATTTAGAATTTCTATTTTCTTTATTCAATTTATTCATGAAATTAATATTCAGACTTAAATTATTGAAATTCATTGTTTTAGACTTCCGCCGTAGAGCCTGATTTTGATGGTTGATTTTAGAATAAATCGGATTTTTTTTATAACCCAAGTGACGATTCAACGATATCTGAAATACCCTGAGTACGACGGTGATCCGTAGAAGGTTATTTCTATTGGTCATGTTTTGGTAACCCCGACTACGGCGGTGATCCGTAGAGGGTTACAAAGTTATTTTTGGTTTTGTTTTATAAAAGAGTTTTGAGCTAAGTCTGAGGGATACTGAATGGTCCTAGAGTCTGGACTCGTTTCAAAAAAATCGAATAAAGAAAAGTTAGGAGAAGAACGTGAATCGATAGATTGAGTTTTGTTTGAGTTAAATGTTGATTGAATTTGTTTTCTATTTGACTGTCTATGTTGGGTACGGAGGCGAGGTTTATAGTCTTACAAATTCACTGAGCTATTCGCGTAGCTCACCCCTTCTTTTTTTCCCATAGGTGAAAGGTGAAGCAGATCAAGTGGTAGGACTTGGTAGTTGCAAGAGACACGATGTTTTAGATTTTTATTTTATGAGTTCAGTATTTTTAGACTTATGTTAGAATTTCATTATTGAGACTTCCGCTGTAGATTTTGAGATGATAGTATGGTATTAAAAATAAACCGAATTTTTCTTTTTAAAACCTAAGTGACGATTCAATGGTTTCCAACCCGTAGCGGTCGTGGGTCGTTACAGATGGTATCAGAGCCCACGCTTTCCATGGGACGCAGTTTATGATGATATCACCATCCTAATAATTTTTGCTATGATGTGAACGTAGGATGACACCTGGTCGTGGACGAGGACGTCCAGTCCCAGAGGAGGGGAGACGTGGAAATCCTCCCCAACCGGATCATATGCAAGAAATGAGGGATTTACTGATGGAGCTTATCACTACGGTGAGACAACAGAGAGCAGCACCAGCTCCACAACCGGTCCCTGCACCACCACCACCTTATGTACCACCACCTCCACCTCACGTACAACCGGCTGCAGCTCCTGTACCTGCACCACCTGTGATGAATGCGGAATTTTTCCAGTTTCTTGATCGAGTGGAGCGTCGTACAGCTCCAAGATTTGGTGGTACCTCTGATCCAGCTGTGGCAGAGGATTGGTTGGACAGAATGACTCAGATATTTGATCTTATCCAGTGTCCTGATCTGTTTAGGGCACACATATCCATCTACCATTTGGATGGAGAGGCGAGACACTGGTGGAAAGGAGTTGCCCAACCATTTGGGGTAAACTATCAGTTCACTAGGGAACAGTTCGTCCATGCATTTCGAGAGAAATATTACTCACCTGGAGTACAAGAAGAGATGGCGATGAAGCTTATTAGCCTTCAACAAGAAAATCGTTAAGTGAAAGAATATGAGAGGGAATTCAATTCATTGGCTAGATATGGAGGTGAAATGTTGCAAACAGAGACCTTAAGGATTAAGAAGTTCGTAAGAGGACTTCGTCCATCTCTCAAGGCAAAGGTAGGTTTCGAACAACCACATATATCTCATTGAGATAATGTTACCTTGCTAATTTGAAATTGTTTATCCATAGGTGGAACTGTTGAAAATCAATTCGATGGTATAAATAGTTGATATGGCTGATCGAGCTGAGAGAACAGAACGTGAAATCGAAGCATCTACTAAGAGGTCGACTAATCTCAGTCATAGACGTCTAGTCCAAGATGACAAGAGTAAGGGCAAGGCGGTTATGCAACCTTATGCATCTGGTATCCCGTTGTGCTCACAATGTGGGAGACGTCACTTTGGCGAATGTAGGTTGCTCCAGCTCACTTGTTACCATTGTGGAAGGGCAGGACATTACAGGAGCGATTGTCCCGAGTTAAAAAGAGAAGCACCTAAGAGGATTGAACAAAGACCAGTTCATCAACAACCAGCTGCTAAGAGACCAGCGGTGAAGCCTAGAGTCTATGCTCTAGGAACTGAAGAGCAAGAGGAAGAAGAAACGACAGCAATCATAGGTATGTCGTTATTTCCTTTAAATATAATAGGAAATCGTAACAAATCTGGCTAGTTAAGACTGATTTCAAATGTAGATGTTGTTCATTAGTTATGGGAGTAATTCATTGGTCATATCATTTCTTCTTAGGTATGTTGAGTATTGGAGGTGAACAAGCTCATACCCTTTTTGATACAGGGGCGACACATAGTTTTATTTCGGCCACACACGTAAATTGCATGAAGATTGCACCTGATAGTAATAGTGGTAGAATATTGGTCCATACACCTGGTGGAGAGAAAATGGAATCGAAAGGAATGATTCGTGACGTATCGGTCCTGATTGGTATACATGACCTACCTGTTGATCTGATAGTGGTACCAATCAAGGGATACAATGTGATTTTGGGTATGGATTGGTTATCAAGTCATCGAGCTCACATGGATTGTAAGAGAGGTAGAGTTCGTTTTGAACAAGAGGGATCATTGGTACTAGAGTTTGAGGGTGCAAGAAGGACTTCAAGTTTGCCTTTTATTTCAGAAGTGCGGATAAACCGGCTAATTCAACAAGGGAGTGAGGCATATTTAGCGGTAATAGAATTAAACAGACCGGAAACATCGAGTAGACTAGAAGATATATCGGTTGTTAAAGATTTTTCTGATGTTTTTCCGGAAGATCTACATGGAATATATACCTCCTCTAAGAGAGATATCTTTTTCTATTGAGTTAAAACATGGAGTTGAACCTATCTCTAGAGCTCCTTATCGTATGGCTGCTTCAGAAATGGCTGAGTTAAAGAAGCAAGTGGTGGAGTTGATTGGAAAAGGTTTTATAAGACCTAGTACTTCTCCTTGGGGTGCTCCTGTACTATTTGTTAAGAAGAAAGATGGGAGTATGAGATTATGCATTGATTATCGAGGATTGAATTAGGTAACAATAAAGAACAAATATCCACAGAGATTCGAAGCTTCCTCGGATTGGCTGGATATTACAGAAAGTTTGTAAAAGGTTTTGCCAACCTATCTAAGCCATTGACGAGATTGACAGGAAAGGGTGTAAAGTTTGAATGAGACGAAAAATGCGAGATAAGTTTTGAAGAGATGAAGAAGCGATTGACATCAGCTCCTGTTTTGGCATTACCAAAGCCCGGAAAACCGTTTGTGGTGTATAGTGATGCCTCTCACCAAGGATTAGGATGCGTGTTGATGCAAGAAGACCGAGTTATTGCGTATGCATCACGCCAACTGCGAAACATGAAGAAAACTACCCTACTCACGATTTAGAACTTGCAGCAGTGATTTTCGCGCTCAAGATTTGGAGATCTTACCTGTATGGAGAAAAAGTTCAAGTATATACTGACCATAAGAGTCTGAAATATGTGTTCTCGCAAAAGGAACTTAATTTGAGACAACGCAGATGGATAGAACTAGTGGCAGATTATGATGTGGATATTGCCTATCACCCTCGCAAAGCTAATGTGGTTGCAGATGCCTTGAGTAGGAAGAAAGTCGAGTTATCTACTTTGAAATTGGCGAGTGACCTAACGACTCAATTGAGTTTAATGCATATATCAGTTCAGAAAAATCGGGATGGGTTGGAAGTTAGTTCTATAAAATGGGATAGTTGGCTGGAAAAGGTGAAGATTGCTCAAGAAACAGATGAAAAGACGAAAGAATTGATGGAAAAGCCCGAAGCTTTTACAAGGGCAAGTTATTCCACTTCCAATGATGGGTTGATACTATTGAGAGGTCGTGCTTATGTGCCTAAAGATGAAGAGTTGAGGAAAGAATTATTGACAGAGGCGCATAATACACGATATTCCACACATCCGGGTACTACAAAGATGTATCAGAATTTGAAGCAGTACTTTCTTTGGCATGGCATGAAAAAAAATATTGTAAAGTTTGTTACTCATTGTCTAACGTGTCAGCTAGTTAAAGCCGAGCACCAGGTACATGCAGAAAAACTACAGTCGCTATCGATACCTCAGTGGAAATGGGACTTGGTGACGATGTATTTTGTAGTTGGTTTGCCAAGGACACCAAAGGGAAATGATGCGATATGGGTTATTGTGGACCGTTTAATTAAGTCTGCACATTTTATCATGATTAAAAAGACATTCTCAATGTCTCGTTTTGCACAGGTCTACATAGAAGAGGTGGTAAGACTTCATGGAGTCCCTACCAGTATTGTGTCGGACAGAGATCCACGATTTACTTCGAGATTTTGGAACAGTTTTCAAAGGGCTATGGACACTAAGTTACGATTGAGTACAACTTATCATCCCCAAACTGATGGACAATCAGAGAGAACGATACAAACGCTATAGGATATGTTACGTGCATGTATATTGGATTGGGGAGGAGAATGGGATCGTCACTTACCACTAGTGGAATTCGCTTACAATAACAGTTTTCATTCAAGTATCGGGATACGACAAAGCATTCGAACTATGAGTTCGATTATGATATCGTGAGACAAAGAGGATCATCGTAGGAACTATCTCTGGCTTTTCGGTTAGATCACATCTAACTCTTTCCGATACGGGTAATCATAATGTCTTGCTAGAGACCGCTTATGATTTGTAAAGCGAGATCGAATATCGTGTTTACTGCCGTATTCGGAGGAGTCTAAAGGATCACACACATATGGGATGGACAAGTATCTACGGGATTGATTAGACGAAAAAAATCGGATTTTTCTCCGTCTTGAGGTCTGGTCCGGAGCTGACCAAGAGTTGGTCAGCCAAGCCAGATGCACTTAGGTGAAACGGACTAACTTGGCGAAAATGACTGGTTGGTTCGGGGCTGACCAAGAGTTGGTCAACCGGACCAGACCAGTCAGACGGACCAAAACGGGTTGGCTCAGAGCTCGGCTGGTTCGACGGACTAAAATCTTGGTCCGCCGGACCAACAAGTCAGACGGAGTGTGCGCATGGTCCGTATCGTGTCTGGTCCGGCGGACCAAGATTCTGGTCCGCCGAATCGCGGATTGTCGGCAAGCTCGGATTTTACGTGTGCTTGGTCCGGCTGACCAAGAGTTGGTCAGCCCCAGACCAAGACACTGAAAAATCCGAACTTCATGTTTTCTCGCCTTTTTCTTGGTGGGAAGTAGGTGGAGAACCTATCACTCGACCTTATCCCGACCCTTAGCCATCTGGGAGGCTAGGGAACTCTGGAGAACTCTCTCTCAAGCTCAAGAGAGTGTTCTTGATCCATACACAAGAGATTTGATCTCTTAAAGCTCTAGCAAGCTAGTTTCCAAGTGTTGGAAACCATCCCAAGGGTGTGGACTATTCAAGAGGATGTTGGCTCATTCAACACCTTGGCTGTGATCAAGCAAACCTTTCAGATTCAGAATCAAAAGGTTAGTTTTTCTCCCAAGAGAAGTTCTTCATCGAAAGATTGGTCCGTGAGCGGTTCAAAGAATTTTTGAACGCCAATTCCGCTGCGTAAGTCCGTGGACCAGATCTTAGCACGGTTTTGAACTGACGGTCTAGGATCCCGTGTGACCAATAGTGGTATCAGAGCTCGGTTCTTCGTTTCGATGAAGAACGATCACTCTTGAGCAAGTTTGAAAATTGTTCAAACTTAGGTTTTACTTAGTTTTGATCTAAGTTAAATCTGTTATATAAATAAATCTATGATAGATTGAGTTATGTAACAAGACTTAGATATGTGGGGCTTGAATCATGAATTAACACGAGAAAACAGAACGAAAAACAGATTCGAACGGAGCAAGAAAACAGATCAAGATGAAAAATTTTCGTCTGTTTTCTGTCCAGAGTCTCGTGGTCCGGCAGACCAAAGGTTGGTTAGCGCCAGACCACAAGTTCGGACTTAGTCAGCACGAGCTCGACGGACCAGGAGAAGAAATCTCGGACCAAGATGTCGCGGTCCGGCGGACCAAACTTTTGGTCCGGCGGACCAGACATGGATTCTTGGTCAGACGAGATTTTTTGGTCCGAGAGTTACTCCGACACTTCTGGTCCGGCTGACCATATAACGGTCATTTTCTCTTTTTAGAAATTTAGATAGGATTTAGTTGAATAATTAAAACAATTTCCATCACCAAATAAAAGTTTGGTACAAATTTAAAATTTTTCTAGAAATATGGGATTAGATTGTAAAATTTATAGGGTTTTTTTTGTTTTTCTGCCTATTTTTTTCTTCACCTACTACTGCACATCCAATCAAAATCTCTCTTTATTTCTCTCACGCTCGCTCTCTCACGATCTGTCAGGTAAAACCTTTCTCCACTCATCTCTCTCTTCCACTCCCACTCACACGTACAAGATTCTTATTTTTGTACTATCTTCATCATCATCCCCAACATCATCATCTCCTGCGTACTTCTTCTTCTTCTTATTATTAGTATTACGGTAAAACCTCTAAAAAACCTCCAACTTGCAAAAATATATACAAATAAATCTTCAACTTGAAAAACTATCATTCAATCCCCCAACTTGTAATTTGTCACTGAATAAAACATCAAAGTTGCAAATTGTTGCTCTAATAAACCTTTGACCGGTTTGACCACAATTTCAGGCGATCGAAAATACACGTATTAACGGATTGCTAATGTCACCTTATATACGTTATCAATTTTAATTTAAAAAATGACATCAGCAATCCGTCAATACGCGGATTTCCGGTCGTTTGAAATTGTGGTCATACGGTCAAAGGTTTATTAGAGCAATAATTTGCAAGTTCGAGGTTTTATTTAGTGACAAGTTACAAGTTGGGGGATTGAATGACAGTTTTTCAAGTTGGAGGTTTATTTGTATATATTTTCGTTCTCTTGGGTTTGTGGCGGCTCACACATTAATTAGAATTGCCCAAAACCCTTAAAACGCGAAAACCGAAAACTGTCACGTAAGTCGGACCGTCCGTTCCAGGTATAGAACGGACGGTCTGACCTTCTACGCGAAACAGACGGTCCGTAATCCAACGCAGAACGGACGGTCTGAACGCCTGGACCGTCCGTTCCAGGTCTGGAACGGACGGTCTGGCGCTTGCGGAACGGTTGGTCCGTTCCTCAGCAGAACGAATGGACCATCATGGCTGGATCGTCCGTTCCAGGCCTGGAACAGACGGTCTGGCCGTCTGGAACATTTCCAGCTTGTTCTGTGGTTCCTTTCTCGCGTCGTTCTCTTCACGTGTGATCCATCCCTAATGGTGTGTGACCCTGTAGGCCCATTCGAAGTGGTAGTGCCTTCGGAAACCCTTTCCTGAACCACAAGTCATGGTTAGCCTCTAGCAAGACGCCATGACCACCCACCTAGAATAGAGTTAGAGGTGATCTAACAAAGCCAGCAATAGTTCGAGTTCTGATCCTTTGTCTCACGATGTCGTATGTTGAACAAGGGCATGGTATGAGCTACCCTTCAAGTTCAACCGCTTACTCGTCTAGGCAAACCAACTGATAAAATAGATGTACATTCATCTATAGCGTGGCCACGCATTTTCACAGTCCGATTTCCACGAGGGGCCCAGCGACATCTCTCCTGCGTAGGAGGTGACAAGTCCCGTATTGCATGTCTACTATCTGCATATGATTCGTGAACGTATCTGAGCAACGCCGTTATGATCATCCGGTTAAAGACGACGTTTGATGCAGTCAAGACACGTCACTCCTCATATCAGATACTCTAGACATCTCAGGTCTGAGGATCCAAGAACGAACCGCTGTATGAGATTAAAGTCATGACTCATGTCCATGTGACAATCTCATGCGGGTCATCCAGTAACTCGTTCCAAACGAGAACCCATGATTGTGATTTGCATCTAATGCATATGATCATAATCATCTATCACACATCATGCTGGTCTTAATTCATCATTGTTCCCACAATGATAACTGACCAGGGAATTTAGAATCATCTGCAATGATTCAAGGATATTTACCATAATATAACAAACATGCTAATCATATAACGGGAAAAGTAATGCATTCATAAAACAATGAATCAATACATAGTCAAAATGTCATATCACGGATCATCCTAGAGCATCACAACCAACAGACCGATCGGTTCAGACGTAGACCGATCGGTCCAGAGGCCTAGACCGATCGGTCCAAAGGCAAAAGCTCCAGACCGATCAGTCCAGACGTCGGGATTTCCTTAACTCACTCAAATTAGAGTTTTAAGGGTAAGAAACTTTGGAGAACGCCTCCTAAGCTCTTTGACACGATTTTCAGACCTTTTTGAGAGGTTTTTGAGAGTGAAAAACCTAAAGTAAGATCCCTGAAACCCTTTCGTAAAGAAGAACGTGTTCTTCAGTCCTTGCAGACGAGTTCCAACTGTTGGAATCCTTTCCGCTGTATGGATACGTGTAGAGGGCGAGGTATTCTTCCTGCCTAGAGTGATCGAACGAACAGATCAATTGATACAGGCCCCGGATCGATTGAGGTAAGCGTTCCAACGT
>NW_010965217.1:95749-99527 GCF_000463585.1 Tarenaya hassleriana | reverse complement strand
TGGCCAAGTCGACAATGCCAGAGATAGGTCGGGTTTAAGTCGTTCGGCTTAAACTGCTTGGTACTAACATTATAGATCGACCTGTATCCAGATGGTTCATCTTCCAAAACATAAAGGCCATTAAACTGGTAACCCTTACCATAGAATAAATCGCCTCTATAAATGGACATACATTTGTTCTCAATAACAAATCTGAAACCATCTGAGTCTAAGCATGAAATCGATATGATGTTCCTACTGATAGCAGGTACAAAATAATAATCATGTAACTCCAACACAAGGCCTGAAGGTAAAGTCAGATCGTAAGTCCCGACGGTCAATGCAGCAACTTTTGCTCCATTCCCGACACGGAGATCTACTTCTCCCTTCGCCAATTGTCTACTTCCCCACAGTCTCTGCACATTTACACAAATGTGCGAGGCACATCCGTCGGTCTAACCGACTTGCGAAACCCTAGACCGATCGGTCCAGAGGACCAGACCGATCGATCCAGGCGAAAACGTGATCAGATCTCGTTTTCGTCTTTTCCTCCCCGTTTCAGACCCGAATTTGACTCCGTTTTCACCTGCGAACTCAGAATTCGAAGCTCTTGCACACTATGCAACAATGAACAGAAAATCTACTCTAGATCCATAATCAAATCATGCATAGCAAAATAATGCATAGCATCAAAGCAAACACGGATTCAAACAATTCAAATCCTATAACATGCGTGATCGGGTTCTAACAAAATCATGCAGAGCAACCAGGCTCTAATACCACTGTTGGGTTTCCTGGGATCTCATGAGCGAATCTAATTCCTAAGAGATCGATTCTAGGGTTTGCGCAGCGGATGTAAAACAAAATTTTGATGAAACCCTAGAACCTATCATGCATGATCTTGTAGAAACGTTAGAACGCTTACCTCAATCGATCCGGGGCCTGTATCAATTGATCTGTTCGTCCGATCACTGTAGGCAGGAAGAATCCTTGCCCTCTACACGTATCCACACGGCGGAAAGGATTCCAACGGTTGGAACTTGTCTGCTAGGACTGAAGAACGCTTTCTTCTTTGCGCAAAGGATTCCAACAGTCCATACTCTGGTTGATGCATCTGAAGGGATAAAACCCATCGGATGCAAGTGGATCTTCAAGAAGAAGACCGACATGGATGGCAACGTGCACACGTATAAGGCACGACTTGTGGCGAAAGGATTCCGTCAGATTCATGGTATTGACTATGATGAGACTTTTTCGCCCGTAGTTATGCTGAAGTCCATCAGGATCCTACTTGCCATAGCCGCATATTACGACTATGAGATATGGCAAATGGATGTCAAGACCGCGTTCCTTAACGGGAATTTGACCGAGGATGTGTACATGACACAACCCGAAGGTTTTGTAGATCCGAGGAACCCGAGGATGGTGTGCAAGCTTCAGAGATCCATTTATGGACTGAAGCAGGCTTCAAGGAGCTGGAACCTTCGCTTTGATGAGACAATCAAAAAGTTTGGTTTTTCACAGAACGAAGACGAGCCATGTGTTTACAAGAAGGACAGTGGGAGCACAGTTGTATTTCTAGTGCTGTACGTGGATGACATTCTCCTTATAGGGAATGACGTTCCTACCTTGCAAGATGTTAAGTCTTGGCTAGGAACGCAGTTTTCTATGAAGGACCTAGGAGAAGCGGCCTATATTCTAGGAATAAAGATCTATAGAGATAGATCGAGGCGTCTTCTAGGACTGTGTTAGAGTACTTACATCGATAAGGTCTTGAAACGGTTCAAGATGCAAGATTCCAAGAAAGGAACCTTACCGATGAGCAGTGGCACAGTTCTCTGCAAGAGTCAGTGTCCTACGACACCTGATGAGCGAGAACACATGGACCGGATTCCATATGCTTCGGCAATTGGAGCCATCATGTATGCCATGCTTTGTACTCGACCAGATGTATCCTACGCGTTGAGCATTACGAGTAGATACCAGTCAGATCCAAGTGAGTCGCACTGGATCGCCGTCAAGAACATCCTGAAGTACTTAAGAAGGACTAAGGATGTGTTCTTGGTATACGGTGGGTCAGAAGACGAGCTCGCTGTAAGAGGTTACACCGATGCTAGTTTCCAGTCAGACCCGGATGACTACAGATCGCAGTCTGGCTATGTTTTCTGCTTAAACGGTGGCGCTGTTAGCTGGAAGAGTTCCAAGCAAACGACCGTTGCAGATTCTACTACAGAAGCTGAGTATATTGCAGCGTCGGACGCAGCAAAGGAAGCTGTTTGGATCAGAAAGCTTGTTGGTGACTTGGGTGTCATTCCGAGTGCTGATAGCCCCATTGCTCTGTATTGTGACAACAATGGAGCGATCGCACAAGCGAAAGAACCCAGATCCCATCAACGATCCAAACACATACTCAGACGATTTCACCTCATCAGGGAGATCATAGACAGAGGAGACGTACACATTTGCAGAGTGTCGACAGATGACAACATTGCCGATCCATTGACGAAGCCTCTCCCTTCGTCGAAGCATGAGGGTCATGTTAGGGATATGGGCATTAGATGTTTAGCAGTTCATGATTAGAGCAAGTGGGAGATTGTTGGTTTAGTGCTCTATGATGTACTGATTATGAGCTTTGTTCAGATACATTCGATGTATTGATACTTTCTATGTGGTTTTATGAGAGTATTTTATTCATTACATGTTCTTGCATACTGGATCTGTTATGAAATCCATGTATCATTAGGAATGATACTAAACTCCCTAGTCTTATGTCGTTATGGGAATAACGACATAATAAGACTAGTATGATGTGTGATTGATGATCACACAGATGATCATAGGTATTGGATACGATCACGATCATAGGTATTCGTTGGAGAACAGAATACTGGATTGACCCGCATGAGATTGTCACATGGACTAGAGTCATGACTAGAATCTCATATGACGGTTCCATGATTGGATCCTAAGACCTGAGATATCTACGGAATCCAACATGAGGAGTTGCGTGCTTTGATTACGTCAAACGTCCTGCGTAAAAGGAGGATTATAAAGGCGTGTATCAGGTACGAAACGAATCATGTACTGGATTGTAGATAGTCAAGACGGGATTTGTACCTCTCGTAAAAGAGAGAGATATCGCTGGGCCCCTCGTGTGAGCGAGACTGTAGAAATGTGTGGCCGCACTATAGACGAACGTCGTCTATTTCAGACAGTCAAACTCAGTTAACGAGAAAGCAGTCAAATCAGATAAGGTGGCTTGTCCATGCCTTATGTTCGACATATGATATCGCGATACAAAAGGATCATCAGCCGGAATCATCACTGGCGTTCGTATGATCACGAACAAACTCTATTCGAGATAGGTAGTCATAGTGTCTTGCTAGAGACCGCCTATGACTTGTATACCCGAAATAGGGATTTCAGGTTATACTGCTATGTCGAATGAGCCTACAGGGTCACACACGCAGGGAAGGACAAATGCACGAGAGAAAACGACGAAAAACCGAGACGGAAGGGGCTGGAACGGACGGACCAGAAAGTCCAGAACGGACGGTCCGCCCGAACCAGACCGGACGGTCCACGTGAGCGGAACGTCCGTTCCACGTGCTGGAACGGACGGTCCGCGTGTATCTCTGGACCGTCCGTTCCGGGCTTCAGTTTTTCCGAAATTAAACCGAATTAGGGTTAAATCACTTTATAAGAAAGAGATTAAAACCCTAATTCGCGAGAGACTTTTTGGAGCCGACTTTCAGAGGTTGGAGAGAGCTTTTGGGTTAGATCCAAAGAGTTCGAAAAA
>NW_010965217.1:93488-95208 GCF_000463585.1 Tarenaya hassleriana | reverse complement strand
TTCTAATAACATGAGTTCCTCATTTCCAGTCACGAGAAATCCATATCTCGTTGGCTCTTGGCGAATCCTGCCTGATCTCCGAGGTTCACTCGTCAAAGGTTGAGTCACAGCGGGCAGTGAAGCAGGTTGAACTTCTTCAACTTGTTCACTCGGCTCAGCGTCTACTTGCTGCTCTCGAACTTCCTCAAGTTCGATCCTACTCCCACTGACTCTTTTGGAGACGAACTCTCGCTCCATAAAAGTCGCATTCCTGGCAATGAACACCTTGTTCTCTGCCGGAATGTAGAAGTAGTAACCCTTAGTTTCCTTAGGGTAGCCTACAAATAAACACTTATCAGATTTGGAGGATAACTTATCAGTCATCTGACGCTTCACGTAAGCGTCACAACCCCAAATTCTGACAAACGACAACGCGGGATGCTTCCCTATCCATATCTCATATGACGCGTTTCAGCCGACTTCGTTGGACTCCTGTTTAGCATGTACGCAGCGGTCTCTAAAGCATAGCCCCAAAAGGACTTTAGAAGATCTGTCTGACTCATCATTGACCGAACCATGTCTAACAGTGTTCGGTTCCTCCGTTCAGACACGTCATTCCACTGTGGCGTTCCTGGAGGAGTTAATTGTGATACAATACCACAATCAACCAGATAGTCAGTGTGACAACCCGTGAATCCGTAACCGATAATAGATCTTAGAAAATTCTAAAATGTATTTAAAATGTCCCTAAAATATTAAATTAGACCCTAACAAAGTTGACCCGAAGAATTGGACCGAAATGAGCGAGAAAAACGGACGAAAAGGGGCCAGAACGTCCGGTCTGACAAGCAGACCGTCCGTTCCAGGCCAAGCGGAACGTCCGTTCCAGGCCAAGCGGAACGTCCGTTCCGTTGTGCAGACCGTCCGTTCTGCTAGTCGGACCGTCCGGTCTGAAGACGTGAACTCGGACCCTCGCGCGCCGCCACCTCCTGTTTCGCCATGCGCCACCTCCTGCTCGCTCCGGGACACCTCCTGCTTCCTCTGGGACGCGGGATTTCGCCCCAAAATCCACCATTCTTCAGTCACTCTCGCTCTCATACTCTTCCGAAAATTTCCTCAAAAATTCTGAAACTTCAACCTTCGATAGGAGCTCCGATTTCGATCGGAATCAACAAATAAACATAGCAATCAACCCTACAGAACATCCCCAACGAAACCCCAAGCTCGAATTTAAGCTAGGTGAGTGTTTCGGATTATGCCCGAAAATGATAATCAAATTGAAAATGGAGATTTGAATGCTTTGAGTGGAAATTGCATGAAATTGGTGCTAGATTTGGATTCCTGATGTTCTAGGGATCATTTTGATGTATAACTTGTTGAGTTTGGTGCGAAAATTGGGAACCCGAAGTTCCTGGTACGCCTAGACCGAACGGTCCAGGCATGGACCGTCCGTTCTGGAGTTTACAGGGTTTCGGAGGAAGAAGACGAGTCCAGACCGTCCGTTCTGGACCTGGACCGTCCGTTCTGGACGTCAGAACGTCCGTTCCATCTTTCGTGGAGCGTCCGTTCTGGCTTCGACCAGACCGTTTATTTGTAGGCTACCCTAAGGAAACTAAGGGCTACTACTTCTACATTCCGGCAGAGAACAAGGTGTTCATTGCCAGGAATGCGACTTTTATGGAGCGAGAGTTCGTCTCCAAAAGTGTCAGTGGGAGTAGGATCGAACTTGAGGAAGTTCGAG
>NW_010965217.1:87326-90064 GCF_000463585.1 Tarenaya hassleriana | reverse complement strand
CCTGTAGTTCGTGATTTTCCTGACGTCTTTCCGGAGGAATTGCCAGGGCTACCACCGGAGAGAGAGGTGGACTTCTGCATTGATGTGATTCCGGGTACAGAACCGGTATCTAAGACTCCGTACCGAATGGCTCCAACAGAGATGGCAGAATTGAAGAAGCAGTTGAATGAGTTGATGGAGAAGGGATTCATTCAGCCGAGTGTTTCGCCTTGGGGAGCGCCCGTGCTATTCGTCAAGAAGAAGGACGGTAGCATGCGATTGTGCATTGATTATCGAGGACTTAATCAGGTAACCATTAAGAATCGGTATCCACTGCCGAGGATTGATGAGTTACTTGATCAGTTGCAGGGTGCACAGTGGTTCTCGAAGATAGATAGCGCTCGGGATATCATCAGATTGGTGTGAAGGCCGGGGATGTGCAGAAGACGGCTTTCCGTACACGGTATGGACATTTTGAGTTTGTCGTTATGCCTTTTGGACTGACGAACGCTCCTGCAGTATTTATTCAGTTGATGAACCGTGTATTCATGGATTACCTCGACGAGTTTGTCATCATCTTCATCGATGACATATTGATCTACTCACCGGATCGACGCAGCCATGAGCAACACTTGCGTCTGGTATTGCAGCGTTTGAGGGAGCAGAAGTTGTATGCGAAGTTCAGCAAGTGTGCCTTCTGGTTGCAAGAAGTTGGATTTTTGGGCCACGTGATTTCGGCTCAGGGTGTACAAGTAGATCCGGCAAAGATTGAGACGGTGATGGAGTGGAAGACGCCTACCAATGCCACAGAGATCCGCAGTTTCTTGGGATTGGCAGGGTACTACAGGAGATTTGTTGAGGGTTTTGCCAAGTTGGCAAAACCAATGACGAAGTTAACGGGGAAGAATGTGCGGTTTGATTGGACTTCTGAGTGTGAGACGAGCTTTGTAGAGCTCAAGAGACGACTCACGACCGCACCTATCTTGGCATTACCACAGCCAGGTATACTTTATGAGGTTTATACCGATGCGTCGAGACAAGGCTTGGGTTGTGTACTGATGCAGGAAGGACATGTGATTGCATACGCATCCCGACAGCTGAGGAAACATGAGGAGAATTATCCGACGCATGATTTGGAGCTGGCAGCAGTGGTACATGCGTTGAAGATTTGGAGATCCTATCTATATGGAGAAAAGGTTAAGCTCAATACTGATCACAAGAGCTTAACCTATGTGATATCACAGAAGGATCTGAATCTTCGACAGCGTAGATGGATTGAGCTGATAGCTGATTATGATTTGGAGATTGCATATCATCCGGGCAAGGCGAATGTAGTCGCAGATGCCTTGAGTCGGAAGAAGATCCTATCGGCTATTCAGGTACTCTCATCTTCGCAGGAGAACATAGTTGAGTTATCTGCTATGTTAGGACATATGGAGATCGAGGAGGATCATGATTCGAGTTTGAGGAGACGTGTGATAGCGGGACAGAGTCATGATCCGGATTTGCAGAAGATCATTGAGGAGATGGGCAAATACGGTGATAAGGGATATCAGATGGATGAGGAGCATGCATTGAGACTCCATCAGCGACTGTGTGTACCAGCAGACCTTGAGCTGAGACAGGACATCTTGCGAGAGGCACATCAGACTCGATTGGCCATACATCCGGGAGCCAGCAAGATGTACCAGGGTTTGAGGCAGTGGTACACATGGCCAGGGATCAAGAGGGACGTTGCAGAGTTTGTAGCACATTGCTTGATCTGTCAACAGGTGAAAGCAGAGCGACAGATGCCCAGTGGGAAGTTACAGCCATTGGAGATTCCGGAATGGAAGTGGGACTCGATTGCGATGGATTTTGTTGTTGGATTACCGACGACCCCAGCAAAGAAGAATGCTATTTGGGTGATCGTCGATCGATTGACGAAGTCCGCACATTTCATTCCGATTCGACAGGAGTATACCGTGGAGAAGCTGGCACAGATATACATTGATGAGATTGTCCGTTTGCATGGGGTTCCGAGTGAGATCGTTTCAGATCGTGATCCCCGGTTTACCGCGCGATTATGGGGTGCCCTACAGAGCGCGATGGGAACTCAGCTGAGGATGAGTACTGCTTATCATCCTCAGACAGACGGACAATCAGAGCGAACCATTCAGACGCTCGAGGACATGTTGAGAGCGTGTATACTGGAATGGGGAGTTCCTTGGGATAGGTACCTGACGTTGTGCGAATTTGCGTACAACAACAGCTACCATGCCAGCATAGGTATGCCACCTTACGAGGCCTTGTACGGGCGGCCTTGTAAGACGCCCTTGTGTTGGACAGAGATCGGGGAGCGACGCATCTTTGGGCCTGAGATTGTGGAAGAAACGACAGAGGTTATCCGCAAGATCAAGGTCAATCTGAAGATCGCACAGGATCGCCAGAAGTCTTATGCAGACCGGAGGAGAAGAGACTTTACAGTTGAGGTGGGCGATCTTGTATTCCTCCGAGTGCAGGCGATTAGAGGGCATACGCGGTTTGGAAAGACAGGAAAGCTCAAGCCGCGTTACATTGGGCCGTATCCTGTGATTGCGAAGGTCGGGGCTGTAGCATACCGATTGGACTTACCTCCAGAGCTCGGTCACATCCATGATGTATTTCACGTGTCCATGTTGCGGAAGTACATCGCAGATCCTTCGCATATATTGCAGCCACAGGAGATTGAGCTTACCAGTGATGTCAGAATCCGCGATCAACCACTTCAGATCGTTGAT